>NC_030418.2:19967921-20045421 GCF_001660625.3 Ictalurus punctatus
TGTTCTTAGATGCATATATGACATAAAATCACAGTTAACCATAACAGCCAAGTATTTCCAGCTTCCATCAATGTTGTAATATTCAGTTCCATACACTGACTGAGATGTACATTCTGTTTCAGTGCTTGTTATTTGCCTGGCCTCGAGTGCAGCATGTTTACTTACTGACACACTTGTGCTGCGGTTCTTTAGCTTGCCCAAGAAAACAAGTCAGCTTTAAACACAGCATGTGAGTCTGAGTCGGCCGAGTACTTCAGCAAAGACAGTTTACCTAAGCACCTTTTTCTTCTCTGTTAGCTTCTCTATTTCATTTGTCAGATTCACTCAGCTTGGATGCCAGTGTTGTCTATCAGGTTTAAGGCTGAGGAGATAAACAGTGGGCTGCAGTGAAGTGTGGACTGAAATAGACTGACCGTATGGCTAGTGTACAGGCCAGAGTGGGCTTAATGTACCCTCTCCAAACTCACATTACAGAACCCATATGTAGTTAATCATGTTTTTAGTCTAGTAGTTAAGTTATGAAGTATTAAACACACACACACACACACACACACACACACACACACACACACACACACACACACACACACACACACACACTGTGAGACAGGAACTGTGAAGCAGTTAAGTTCCTTAAAAAGTTACCTGGAAACTAAGACAAAAACTGAAATATTGTTGATCGCATGTTTAAAAAAAAGTATAGTTCACTTGTGTGCTGTGCTGACATTATTCTGAACATGTTGGACGGACTAAAGTACATGCTATGGCGTTGTCCTATTGGATGTCCATTATGAATAGATGTGAGTCCCTTTTGGCAGGCACGCCACAACCTTTTTTATTCAATTGACAACCATGGAAGGCCATCCAAGGTTCGAGCGTCTTTACTCAGAAGACAGCGTCATAGTGGAAAGAGCCTCGAGTTTCACTTGCCGCTGGTGGAGAGGATTGCAGGACAGGCTGGTGAGGAGACGCTGCCTCCCAGCTGCTTGTCTCTAGCCTCCTCTTAGAGCAGCTCCAGAGCTCTGCTCAAGAAAAGGTTCCATCAATAATTCAGCCCACTGATCAGGACCTCTACAATGGAGATGATCAAAGTTTTGGCTGAGCTGTGGCAGAAGCAGCCTGATAGTATTTCCCCTGCTTAGATAGCTTTGCATTGACCATATGGACATCATAATTACCAGTGGGATGAAGCAGCAGCCGCTTGATCGCCAGCCCAAAAATCACACAACACCTTAATTAGTTTGCGCTGCTCCAGAGCCCTGCTTAGGCTAATTTAGTGCTGTGATGATGATTTTTTTTTTTTGAGTTAGAGGTACATAAGAAACGAATCCATCCTACATTTCGCATTACTATTGTAGTAATGAATCTGTGGAGAAGCTTACAACTCCATTCTGAACAGTATTGTAAATAGGGCTGTAAATTGATGTGAGGTTTTTTACTGCTTATTTATAGTCTGCTAAATTAAGATATGTAGATACGCCTGGATAGTGCTATGCAGAGCCTGGCCATGCCTGTTACACATCTTGAAGGCTTGGGGAGGTACAGTAATGTTCTGTCATTCAAAAGTATTCCGCTGGAGGATTTTATGTCACTGATGTTGTCTTAGTATTTCTATATAGCACAAATGATTTCATTCATTCTAACAAGCTACGGTAAATAACAAAATACCCATTCATTCCAAACAACTTCATGAAGATGGACTTAACCCTTAATACCCATTATGAGTAATAGAGAAAGTTCATTAGTGATTATTTGCCACTAGAAATGCATATTTTGTAAACTATGGAAATTTTTTTGGGGGGGGAAATTGTTTTATTAACCTCGGTGTGGTGTTAAAGAATCTGTTTATGGTAAGGAAATGACAAGAAGTCAGGTTGACAGGCCTGGAGTGAGACAGTTAAATGCCCCTTGCTGCTTTGGATAATTAATAAATAAAGCACCAGGGGAGCCCTGCCATGCCTTCCTGTATGACAGGGGCTGTCTCCAGTGCGCTAAAGCATTAAATGACCAATTTCTGTCAGACTAACTTCCACTACGCACTCTCTCTCCCTTTCTTCCTTTTTCTCTGTGCCTCCCTCCTCCCTCTCTCATTCCCTTTTCGAAAGTAAGCCACTTTGCTCTCTTTGCGCTGAGTTTTTCAGCGACTGATGGCTCTAGTTCATTTCTGCTGAATTAATTGGTCCCTGAATGAATTCTGTTGACAGGGCAATTCATCATGTGTTTGGCCTGACAGTGACTGGGTGTTGGGGAAGGGTAGGGGGTGGAGAGAGAGAGAGAGAGAGAGGGAGAGAGAGAGAGAGAAAGAGAGAACGAGAGACTGGGGAGACTGGGAGAGGTTGGGGTTAGGGGAGAAGGGAAATGGGGGTTTGTGCTTCTGCTCTATCTCTCCTTCCCTATTCTATTTCTCTTCCCCTCACTTTGCAACCCTTATAAGGCATGATGATCCTCAGTGAGCAGGCATGAGTACTGCAAATGATATATATACGCATTGGATCCTCAGATGTCTGTGTGGAGTAGCAGATTAGCTATGTTAAATTGCCCCAAGGTATAAATAAGTATGTGAATTTGTGTGCATGATGCCCTGTGATAGACTGGCTTCCCATACATTGTAAATAATATAAAATGAGTATGTATGTTCTTCTCTTATGTATGTCAAGGAAACTGCTGACTTGCAAACAAACAAACAAAGCCCTTTTTCAGTTTTAAAGAAATCTCTGCTTGATTGGACAGTCAGGTCAGAACAGTGTTTCTAGCCTAGATAATGGGAGTTCTGCTGCTGCCTCCTTATGTGACATAAGGCGGATTGCACTAGCTCTTAATTACATGATGTGCCACACAATAGCCATTAGACGCAATCATTTAGCTGCTGAAAGAAAATGAGTTTTCTCTGCCAATGGAAGTGGCCAGATTTGGCAGGGATGAGGCACCAGGTCTTAGATCAAGCCAGATTCGATAATGTTCCTGTGCTAATAATATAACTAATAAAACCACCCCATTGTTTAGAGCCATAGCTGAACTCTGCAGCGCCTCAGCGCCACCCAAGCCGATCTTTTTACACTGTTAAGTCAATCAATGCTCGCTCATTAGGAAGCTCACCAACTTATGTAACTGTCTCCTGGATGGGCTCACACAGCTCGGCTAAAAATGACCTCATAATTACGGAGCAGCCATCAGGAGAGACTTGCAGCTTCACTGACATCAAGCTCCAAACAGTGGGGAGGCAGAATAAAGTGGAGCTTACTATTAATTTATAGCCTACACTTCCACACCTAATTAAATACAATGTATGTGACAAAGGCGGAATTAGTTCAAAATAGACACTGTAATGTATGTGTGTATATACAGTACAGTCCTGTGCAAAAGCCTTAGACACCCTCTCTCTCTCTCTATATATATACATATATATATATATATATATATATATATATATATATATATATATATATATATATATATATATGTGTGTGTGTGTGTGTATATGTGTGTGTATATGTATGTATGTGTGTGTGTGTATATATATATATATATATATATATATATATATATATATATATATATATATATATATTAGTTTTGTTTTTTTAATGTAGACATATTTAATTATAATTATTTTTGAAGGCATCTTTTCTTTACAGCACTTCTTTGCATGTGCCTTAGGTTTTTGTGACCCATCACATTTCATGCCTCATCGCTGGAGTTGTTTATTGTTTCTCCTGTAAGAGATGCAATCAGCGGTACATTGGAGAAACCGAGAGGAGACTGGCTGATCTTTATGTCGAAGATTATTAATTTTTTTTTTTTTTTTTTTTTAAATATAGTATAATTGTACAATTTCACTTACATTTATATATTATTTTTAGACTACAGTAGTTATGCTATATTATGTTATGTTTTGTTTGTATGTGTCTAAGAGAAACAGGACGTTTCAGCTCTGCAACATCTTTTGAGGCTGTAAGACCCTATAATTATATTTTGTTACTTATATTACCTCTGATTATGAAAACAAGCAGTACAGTAAATAGATTTTTAATATTAAAACAGTTTATTTAAAATGTGTTTTTTTTTTTCAGCTAAAACTAAGTTTTTCAAAACTACAATTTGTCCACATTGTTCATGGTCGGTTTTAATGGAAGTATATATATATATATATATATATATATATATATATATATATATATATATAAAAGTCCCATAATGAATAAATTCATCACTAGACCTCTCATAAAATTTCATAATTAGCACTGTCCCTAATGAGGGTGATTTGATTGGCAGCCCTGGGGTTGGCCTTTCCCCTCCCCGGCATCAAAAATGACACTGATAATGATGATGAGCATGTATGCAGTTGACAGGACTTGCCGCTCAACATTGTCCAGTGCCACTCTTCTGAAAGCCCTCCTCTCTCTGAGGTTAAACCTCGTGACAGTTAGGGATGCTCGCTCTATGTTAAGCCTAAATAGACCAGCCTTTTTTTTTCTTTTCTTTTTTTTCGCTGTGTTCGAAATAATGTGTCATCAAATCTTTGTCACATACAGACATTTACATAAAATGTACATGGACACATTTTCCATGCTATTACCATTTCTGATAATGCTTGGTGGGATTTAGGTCGTGTCACGCTGCCTTGTCAACTGGTAGCCAATGTGTATAAAAGTGGCCAGGTTATTCAAGTAAAATGTTTTGTGTGTGAGCTATGGGTATTTCAAAGTTCAGTCTTATAAGAATTGGAAATGTGATCAAATCAAAATATTGACCTTATTTATTACTGTACTTCTCAACCCTTGTAGTGCTAATGTGTGTTACAAAGAAATACAAAGTCATTTTTAGCAATTGAATAGTTTATAGTATAAACATAATTTTTAAAAATAAGTTGTATAGTTTTCATCAAACATGTAAATGTAAGTAATATGATGTGAAACAGACATCTAATACTTTAAAAAGAAAAAGTATTGTTTATAAATCTATTTAAAAAATGCAGCATGTTTGAAAGAGTTGCAGAATTACTGGTGGAATTAGGTAAAACATTAAGTAACTATGAGAGTTAGTGTTGGCGAGTAAGTGTGTGTGGAGCTGTTTGTCGAAGCGCAGCAGTACAGTGCTCGGGCCTCCTGACTGGGTTTGAGGAGCCTGCAGGATGACAGGTGCTTTTTGTAATGCCTTGCTGATGAGAGCCAATCAGCTGATTCCATTCAGCTTCTTTTTTTTTCTCCCCTCTCCCTTGTTGTCATCTGGCATGCTAAAGTGAAGATGAGCCTGATTGACAGATGCATTCAGGTTCACAGTTTATTGGTTTCAGCAAAAGAGGCAGATATGCCAATTTAGACAGGGTAGTGAGAAAAAAAAAGTTTCCATCTAAATGGAATAATTTTACCACTGGGAATTCTCAGCTGGGGGAAGAGCGGAGGCAAGGCTTCTTTTCCTTATTTTAACAAGGCCTGAATGACAAACATATACGACAGTAAGAGGGATGACAGAACACTAGCTTTTGATGCTTCACAGGGGATCCATGAAATAAACAATAGGCAGAGCAATTGAATTACAGCAGGGTGAGACTGTCTGCCCGGACAAGAGGAGCAAGCAGTGGTCTGCTGCAGAGGAAAGTTGAAGCATCATTACATATTGTTCTCTCTCTCTCTCTCTCTCTCTCTCTCTCTCTCCCCCCCCCCTCCCTTTCTCCTCTCTCTCTCTCTCTCTCTCTCTCTCTCTCTCTCTCTCTCTCACACACATTCTTCTCTCTCTCTCTCATTTATTTACTTTCACAGAACTGAATTGTGTAACAATATATGATATATATATATATATATATATATATATATATATATATATATATATATATATATATATATATATATATATATATATAAAAAATATAAATAAGTAATATAAATTTGTAAATACTCCTAATACAAGAATTGGCCCTGTGTGCTCTATTCCTCACCCTTCCTCTCTCTCTCTCTCTCTCTCTCTCTCACTCTCTCTCTCTCTCTCACACACACACACACACACACACACACACACTCCTCTCACTCTCTCTCTCTCTCTGTCTCTCATTTATTCACTTTTGCAGAACTGAATTGTGTAACAATATATGATATGCATATAAACAAGTAATATAAATTTGTAAATGCTCCTAATACAAAAATTGTCCATGTGTGCTCTATCTCTCACCCTTCCTCTCTCTTTCTCTCTCCTTCTCTCTCCCTTCCACTCTCTCTTTCTCTCTCTCTCTCTCTCTCATACTTTGTGTATTAGTAATATGCATGTATATGGTATGATTTAAAAGCTATTATATAAAAACACTACCACTCACAGGTGTTGACATACAAAAAATTTATTTCTCATGTGCACAAAAAAAGGAATCAGACAGAAGTGGACCAGAGCAACGATTGAGACCACATGGCTTTAGTTATAGATTTCCATCAGAAATGATGTCCATGACACATCGTCTTAACAACGGGAGAAAGACCATGGCCTCTACCTTGCTCTGCTGATGCAGGTCATTTCTGCCTTTTAAAAAAAGACAAAAAATTAATACAGGATGCAATGAGTAGGACAAAAATGTCTTCATTCTAAGTGAGACGACAAATGTTCACCTTTTAATTGTAACAACATTCATACTTTTATTCGTAATTGCTACTGTCTCCGTTGCCATAGTGATTTGTGTGTTTTGGAGCGTGTGTCTGTCTGTGTACGTGTATGTGTGTGTGTGTGTGTGTGTGTGTGTGTGTGTGTGTGTGTTCAAATAGTCTGAAATTGTATTGTTTCTCCATGCTGCTATGACATAATCACCTCCAGGTCAGTGTGTCGAGAAGCTTAATCACAGGTTGTACTTTGCTGCATTTTAAACCATTGAGCAAGGACCATAGTTGGACAACTTGTGAAAACAGCCCACAAAACCAGGCATATATAAAACGTAACTGTAATTTGTACAGGCTCGTCATCAACAAGAGATGGATGGATCATCTGGAATTAGATGGAAAATCGAACACAGAAGTAAAAGAGAATACAGAAAGCCATTTACTTCATTTGCATAGCGACTTAAAAAAATATGAACAAGTCAGGAAAAACTGAACTGAACATACAACCAGTCATACATGTGATGTGTAGCATTTTGAAACCCACAGTAATAAATGACAGGTTTCAATTTTTGTTGTACTTTTGTTCCAAGCACAACACCTAAGACACAAATGTATGTAATCTTTTTTTTTTTTTTTTTTTTTTTTCTTTCAGTTTGCATATCTACAAATGAAATCAGTAAATTACTACGATACTGCAATGGTCAGATGTAGATGATCTTATATACATTGAAGAATTGTCTTCACATTATACACAAATTCTACAAAGCAGCAATTTGTTGCAAATGATGTAACATTGACTAACGGAAAACACCTTGTGTGTGTACACTGTAATGTGCATTTGATGGAGCTTTGTGTTTTGTTTAACATTACCACATAGAATCAGTGTTGACTACTATTAAAACATAATACTGCTTTATTAATGCATACAGATACTGCAAATAAAATATTAAATATCAAACTAAGTCTTTGGCAAATGTGGTAAAAGTACATTCACTTTACATTTTCTGGAGATGATGGAATGGATGGTTTTTGTTTTTTGTTTTTCACGGATTTAAACGTCCCACCTAGAAACATTGATCTAAAACACAAAAGCTGTGTTACTTGCATATCTACCTCTCAGGACTGGAGCCAGTTTTCACCCAAACCTTTAAAAAGTTGTAAGGCAATACTAGGAGTGTCATTTATGTTGACATGAGAGTAGAAATCAATCTTCTGTTTAACATGAGTACTAGGTTTATGTAAAAAGTATAAAAATAATTTAACAGTAAGACTATTTTTTAGTACAGACGATAATGGCCCAGTAATATGTCATAAGAACACGCCACTGTGTTTTTTTTTTTTTTTTTGAACATTCATAAAACATGAACAAATAGAAAACATAAAAACAAGTGGAAGCAATAGTTAAAGGTGTCTGAATATTTTCTGCTGTTTTGTCCAGTATAGAATGAGTTTTACATGTTTATACATATCATTGGACAAACTTTGCTTTCTCACTGACCTCATTAAAATGTTGTAATTAAATAGTGCAAAAAGGAGCAAATCATGATATTGGTTATGATGTAGCACCTGAACAAAAACCTGTCATAATCTTGAATATGTAACAATAAAGGAGAATGAATTTATCTTCAGGCCTTTCGTTACCTTTTTATTCTTTTACAAATGATTGTGTCTCACAGAACATGATGTAAGCCTTTTGATATTATCACAACATCTGATTATTGATAGAGGGTTTGAGGTGATGCTTTCCACTGCAGTGCTCTTCTTTCCTATAACTGCACCTCTTGCATAACTGATCTGTCCATGAGAGGTTTAGACACTGGCAAAGGACAATCCCAAATTGCCTTATTTTAATCCTTGGTTGATGGTACTACAAACAGTATGTAAAGGAATGCAATGATTGATGGAAAAAAGAAACAAACAACAGCAAAAAAAAAAAAAAAATCACGTGTTAACTTTGTATTTTTCACATGGTTTGTCTTGTTTTATATCTTATAATATATATAGATTTTGTATAATCTTTCAGAGTCTTTAGGGAAATTTTACAGTCATTGTTCAGCGAGTTGAAAAACAGGGGCTCAGACATCAATGATTGAAGTGGGGGGCATCAAAGAATCACAGGAGGGAAAATTCACGGCTGCTTGACCCTCCTAATCTCTGGCTGACCCCGCGAAACTGAAGATGGTGGAGCCACGCTGAATGGCCATGTTGGACCGTAACACTGTTCACACTGGTGCGATGCGTGGATCATGGTTGTGTTGCTGCAGAGTGACGTGGTTGCCATGGTAACTAGTGGCGGTCATAGGCAGTGGCAGCAGTGGGAGGGGCCGAGCCCCGGGATGCGGCACTATAATAATAAGGGGAACCTGGAAGTTAACAGAAGAGCGGACCGTTTGAAAACAACCAGTGCAATGTACAGGCCCGCTTTAAAGCAGGAGAGAATACAGTCTCACTTCAAATCAAAAATCAGCTATTGTTATACAGGACAATGACACTTAGAGTAATTGAGTAATTGTTTTAAAGTTATGATAATCTTTCATTTTTGTCTCTTCAGGAAATAACTTCAGTAACAAACTAGATGCTAATCTGTGAATTAAAATGTGCTCAAGATGACATTTGTTCAATTATTAAATGAACAAATCCACTTTGAATTCACCAATTTCGTACAAGATAGGTAGTGTTAATACTCACTTAATAGTGCAGGGTTGCTGAACCTCCAAGCTTCATTGTAGGTTGTGTATTGTGGATGGGAGTAGGGGTTTCCTGAAAAATCGCTTCCTAAAAACAAAACAAATCCCAGTCTAAGAGAGGGTAGATCTGATCAACTGCACCAAATGGTTCCCCCCTATCATTTTAGGCTTTCCTTCTTCTGTATTTGGTTAACATTTTCCATAGTTCTAATCATCTTCTATATTTTGAGGCTTATTTCTTTAAATGCTTCTCTCCTCCAGCTTTTGACAAACTTGGACTTCCAAAAGATCCCCATGTTACTCATTTTTGTTCACACCCTCTTCTCATTCTCTTTATATAGCTTAGACTTTTGGATAGTAGTCGTGAGTGTGTCAGTGAGCAATGCTGTTGGTCCGCACGTTTCTTTCTTTTATGAGACAATAAAGGCTGGGGTTTATATGAAGCTGGTGAGGAATGGCTTTTGCTTTAACAGTGTTTTGGGGTCTGTCACTAAATCTTAGTTGTTCTGGGAGCAGATAAATAGGAGTGCACATTAAACCCATGGCTCCTGGATTTAAGAGGATTTCTGTGTGTGTGTGTGTGTGTGTGTGTGTGACCAGTGAAAATGAATCTTTGATGAAGACAGATTTGATGTACCTATAAAGATATGTTTGCCCAACAAATGAATTCTGTCACTGAATTAAATTTGTCCTGCAAAATGTATTCATGTTTGCTGGCTGGGCAATCCCACCGAGACTGAATCTGGCTGAAGCACTCAACAGTGCCCGTAGCAAGAATCCTTTTGTGTTTGATGTAAAATATTTGTCTTTTAATGTTTCGCTCTCTGTGCAGATGTCTTTGCAGATGCTGTGAGACAGATTTTCAGCCAATCTTATTCCTACACTCAGGATAAAGTGTGGAAACAATGCTTTTTTGGGGGGATCTTAGCTGAGCTCTGTCTGGCCTTGTACTGTAAAGAATGGATGTTGTGGTATGTGTATGTTTGTATGTGTGTTTGTGTGTGCGCTGTTTGGGGAGAGGGCACCACTCTGTTGCCAGATTGCATCCTGACCTGGTGGCTGGCAGTGAAACTCAAGCTGGGTCCCTGAGAGAGATAGTGATTTAAATATTTACAGGCCTTCCTGCCCGCTGTTTTGTGACCCTTAACTGTTTGCTGTGAACCTGAACTGCAGGTTAAGTAGAGGGGGAAAGAGATACGCTCTGCAGCACTGGAGGCTGGGGCAAGAGAGCCCTGTTTATCGATGGTCCGTGAGAACACTTTGGGGGGGGGGGGGGGGGGATAATGAACATTGGAACCCGTGTGGAACTGAGAGGAACTGTCCTATATCCTGTGCCTTGATCGCTTATTGAGTAGTGCTAATTTGCTCCTGCGCATCCAATAAGCGGCCTGATGCTTGCTTACAGGTCAATTACCTGTCCTTACTGTCGTTACTCACTGCATGGCTAGCCCTTCTTATTCCCACTGTGCTTATCATTGTTAGCGTTAATCTATCAATACTATATCAACTGTTGAGTATGATTTTTACCTGACACTTTAGTTTAGTTGTCAGCCTCAGCAAAATTTGAAAAGTAAGGCTATCAAACATTTCTTTAAGAACTTTATATTGATTTGGAATGATCTCAAGTTTGCTGAAGATGGTCAATTGGTGAGGACTACTGACTGAAAATATTATGAGCTCGCTTAAACTTAACGGCCTCATAAAACCAGTAATATGACTCACCAGGAACCATTCCAGCAAGTGTTGAGGTGGGGTAGCTGCCTTGCCCAGTGGGGGGGACGTGAGGGGGGTAACCTGGGAGAGTCGTGCTGGCCATGTCTCGACCTGAAAGGAAAGTGGTGAAGAATGTAAGAGCAATTCTGAGACCAAGCCAGATATATTTTTGTGTACTTTACAAGCAAAAATCCAATTGCTAGCTGATATAGGCTTGGGGTAAGGCATGGGGTTGTGTGGACTGCATAGTATTCACAGTAAAGTTTATGGTGCATAAAATAAACTGGAAAAGTGCCCTAAGCTTTAAAGCGTGATAAAGTAACACACTGGCAAGATATGTGACCTTATGCACAATAATAATAATAATAATAATAATAATAATGATAATAATAATAATATATAATAGTAGTAGTAATAGTAGTAGTAATAATAATACTTTCAATCATGTCATAGCATTTCTTCTCCTTTTACACAATGCCAGTATCGCTAATCACCAATAATGCTACGATCTAAATCTCATCACTTACCAAAGAGAGTGCCAACAAAGCAGCCACAGATGATTAGAAAGACAAACAATAAGGCTATATGGTCTGAAACTCATTACTGGTAAACCACGCTGTGGTCAAAAGTCATCTTGTCTCCACTTTACCATTCAAAAACTGCTTACACAGCAGAACGCAAAAGCACCTCCACAGCTTTTCATTCTTCCTAGATCATTTCAGGCTTCAACTTTCACACTTTCACAGAGCAACACTGACAGCCAGTTTTTACTCATGCTGAAGTGACATGGATGAACAGAACTGAGCCATGTTATTTGTCAGAGCCCATACCGAAGGACAGCTGAGGACTAGAAATACACTTGGCCTCCATTTTCAGTGTTGTAATTGGGGGTTATGGCCAGCTTGCCTGGCAGATAAACTGGTTGTGGGACATGCAGACCTTTACAGGGCCTCTGTCTTTGTTAGCATGAGGGTCAATGATGGTTATGTAGGAACACATTCCCTCAGACTTATTAGGCAACAGGAGTCTAAAGTCAAAAATACTCACAATTTGCACTGTAGAAATGTACTAATAGAACCTCATACAAAAAAATAGCCTATCGTTCAAATGATGATGTGAGTAAATTTCATTCAATTTCATGTGAATAAAGATGAAGTGTTATAACCATTAACACTGAGACTACGTTGGTTAATGAAACTGTAGCGCAGTAGTCTTAAAAGACTATTTCTTACATAAATAATATTAATGATAAAATATAGATACCATTTAAAAAAAAAAAAAATTAACATGATTTATACCTTTGACACAGTTATCGACAGACTGCTAATGGCATTTGTTTCATGAGTGGTTGTTCAAAGCTAATATGCGATTCCTCATTAGAGTTGCTTGTCTGAAATGACTATACATTGCTATACAAATAATCACAGTTGTCTAGGTTGGTTGTTGTGTGTAGGCAAAATAAATCAGCTACAAATTTAAAGATCCTGTGGGCAAATCCTAATCAGAACATTGTAATTACTATAATGATCAGGATACAGGGGAGCAGCTTTCAGAGTGAAGCAAATGTAGTGAAATGAACCTAATGATCATCAGCGCTCTCTTTTTAGCACTGTCTCCCTGAGACACAAGGTGCTGTGACCATAAAGAAAATGAGCAGATTAGATCAGATTGAAATTCCAAGCTCTCTGAGAACAGAGTCGCTTAAACTTGCACGCTGAATTCAGCACAGCCTGGGGCTACACAAATCGTCATTCAGTGTGTACAAGAAAAATGAGGGAAGGACAGACTGAGCAATCATAAATGCAACAAAGCACTGAAGACAAGTCTAAACAATGGCTATTATTATTATTATTATTATTATTATTATTATTATTATTATTATTGGCCTCCTGTTTTTTTTTTAAATTAATGTTGTTGTCGTTGTTGGTGGTGGTAGTTTTTATTATTGACAATTTTACTGTTGTATTCTGTAAAATATTTGGTTTCTTTCTTGATTAGGTTTAACCTTTATTATGTTTCTGCCCATCTATACATCAGGGTTAGTGAGTCTTTCAATAAGAAACTGATAATATTCAGAAAAGTGATAAAGAGTTATTTTTGTGCATTTTGAAAAAAAAAAATCTGGTATTTTGAAATTAATGATCATGTACTCTCTCTCTCTCTCTCTCTCTCTCTCTCTCTCACTCTCTCTCTCTCTCTCTCTCTTTCACACACACACACAGACACACACACACAATATTTGGTAATGTAGATAATCTGAAACAAGATGGTGAAGGTCTATCTTTAGACTTTCACAGCATAAAAAAATGCATTAGATAAAGCCATTTATGTTTTATGGTAGCTAGTAGCTCTGGGCTACAGTAGGACAGTAGCTGTCTCCCCCCAACCAGCGCAGGGTACAATGATTTTTTTTTCTCTCTCTCTCTCAAATGAGGTTGTACCTGCTATAATAGGCTGGCTTGCGTACTGGCCGTAGCTGGGGCCATGGTGGCCATAGGCACCGTAGCAGGGGGTGGAGGCGTCTACTGACACACCAGGCTGGAAGGGCAACAGTTCCGCTAGCCCCGAGGCTGCAAGTGAAGAGGGGGTGAAAGGAGCCAGCGAAGCCTCGTGTGGCTCTTGCTTAACACACACCATGGAGGAATGGGATTCTGCCAGGGTGAAGAAACAAAACAAAAGCCACACACACAATCAGACAATGCACAGGCACACCCATGGACGAAAAAAAAAATTAATGACGGATGATGATGAGAATGGGAGCACTCAATCAAAACAAAAAAAGAAAGATGGGAGTTGTTTGACTATGATGATAATGTGTAATGCAATACATCGCAATTTAAAATATCTTAGTGCTATTTCTAGATGGCCAAATTGGAAGTTTGTAAAACTCAGTGATTTCTCTGATTAATAAATAAACACTTAAATAATTTAGCTAATTTGTAGTCATAATAATAATAATAATATTAATAATATTAATAATAATAATAATAATAATAATAATAATACATTATTATTATTATAGTTGTAATAGTTAATAATATAATATTAACTGTGATCAAATGTGATGCAATTTGAAGCAATTTTATTTAATTTAAGTTTATGATCCACCATGACTTGTGTTCTACCTGTGTGTGTGTGTGTGTGTGTGTGTGTGTGTGTGTGTGTGTGTGTGTGTGTGTGTGTGTGTGTGTAGGGATGAGTTAGCATGTACAGGACACACGGTCTATAAGACACAGTTCAGTGTAACACTGTGTAGAGGCGACTGATCCACACATGATCACCCTGGCGATACCTTAAACACACATTGTTAACCGAATGGAATCTAACGTGGTCATCTCTTGCACCTTGTGAATGTAAATCCCAGAGCGTAAAGAGCTTTCTTTACTTTAAAGAGTCAGATGTATCTTTCTCAGCCAAAACCCTTGGGCTTTTTCTTTGAGTCGAATGCAAAGTGTCAGGTTAGAGATAACTCCTGTTTCCAGCACAGACGTGGTGCTTTTTCTTTCTTTTTTTTTGTGCAACAGCAAATGCATAGAATATATTTGATTTCAGAAAGCAAAAGCCTTGTAATAAATCTATGCAACAAGACTTATTATAGAACAAATTTTGACCAATGAGTTATAATTGGCATTCTCATTATTGGAAAGCAGGGTTTTTTTTGGGGGGGTGGACAAATTTGAGGTTTCTGTGTATACTTTAGCTCTACAATAACGTCAACAACCAACAGTAATCCTCCCAGATAAATCAGACACAAATATCAGGGATATTTCCCAAAGGTTTGGTTGTAGGAAAATAGTATCGGCACGTTGAAAATGCTTCTACAAATAATAACAAATACTTCCATTCGAAACATTAAAATTAATGCCTTCTGTTTGATGAAACCTGTTCTTTTTCATTCACCATGGTGGATTTGCTCCTGCAACTTAAAAAATCCATTCTCTCTCTTTCTCCCTTACTCATCTTCTTTAACATCCTCCTCTGTTATATTGGCCTGGCCTGTTGGGAGGGCTCTCACAGCTCCATGATAGCCTCATTAGCTGCTTCCCAACTATTGTTGTTTTACAACCAAGCTGTGTGCACAGAATCCCTCATTAAGATAAAGTCTCCTTTCTGTCAGATGCAACCCTGATAACCCTTTTAGACCTAACGCTAGCAAATAAGGCAACTTAACTGACCCCATTCCCATACAAATCAATGGCCGATTTTCTTCTTTCGAGTGGCTCTAACCTAACAGCGACATCTGCATACAGTACCCGAATAATAAACATCGCTTTTTACTAGAGAACTTGTTAGAGAATATAAAATTTTTGCTGCCATTCACACAAAAGGGGTTAAGAGGAGGTATAAAAAACGAACAGCTCTGATGACTATATTTTACGGAACGTGATGTTGGTCATAAAGCTCGACTTTCAAGATGAAAACCTTAGAGGCCAGTAAACAAGAGGGAAAGAAAAGCTTTGAGCGGAATTAGACCTCCTGTTTTCATACACTGTGCTCTCCTGTTGGCAGACAAACAAGGGCACTGAGCTACACTGACCCAGGCTTAGTGTTCGAGATCAGTGAACTTTGAAACTAATCAGAAGTGCTGTTGCTTATTGTCCTGTGGACGAGCGAGGCCTGCAAAAGGGAAGGCTGTCAGCCTCCTGATTACTGAGATGGGAGATAAACACAGGTCTGCGCTGAGGTGCTCTCTCAGCAAAACACATCACATCAGCTCCAGCTATAGAGTTCTCTCTGTCTCTCTCTCTCTCTCTGTCTCTCTCTCTCTCTCTCTCTCTCTCTCTCTCTCTCCATTGTATGGTTTCACATGGGTGCAGATCATGATGGGAGGGGCAGGGAGTGACTTTTTTCTTCTTTTTTTATAAAAAAGTCACCTGCATTCATTTCATGACTTCATGTATGCAAAAACAACATCAAAAATGCATTCATTTATTCACCTTTAGTAACCACTTTATCATGGTAAGAGTCACTGTGGATCCGGACGGTATCCAGGGAAGACTGGGAATGAGGGGGAAATATGCCCTGTATGGGACTACTTAAGTTACTGACTTCAATTTTCAATGTTAAGGAACTAGGAATTTATCACAGACCACAAAAATAATAATACTGAAACACCTTAATCAACTGAAAGCGAAGACATGTTGGGTAAGGTCAATTAATGTTGACTTCCAAACCTATGTGTTAAAAGTCATGTGTGCTCAAAGGTTAGTGTGCCACTATGAGGATGAAATAAACATTAATTTGGGCAGCAGGCCTGGCGGGGCTGTGCTGAGCTGAGACACAGGTAGTTTGTCACAGGGCCACACATGAGGCGCCTGAGCCTAGCTGGCTGCCTGTTGTTTGCTGCTCACTGGAGAATACCAAGCCACACTTAAAAAATGGCTCTCTGGCGGATATATTTCAGCCGAAGCTCATCAGCAGCATAGGCCAGCACAAAGCAGCCTTTTCTTTCTCTCAGCCTGCGTATGCTGCTTTTTCTTCTAACTTCTCCTTCTCCTTCCCCATGCTTTTTATTTCTTTCCTTTTTTCCCTTTTTTTTTTTTTTAACAGAGCCTCTAGACATGGAGCTCTGTTGCTTTCAGGCGCAGCCCTCACCCCCACCTTCTCCTCCTACCATCTCTCTGAAGAGATTTGGAACAAGGGAGATCCCTTCAGCACCTGCTCAGGTTTTCAGTGGGTCAGAGGGGTGCCCATTTATTCGGTGCCATCCCACTGGCACCAGGAAGACTTCCATTATATGCCTCTGCAGGGAGGGCGCTTAAGAATGTGCACTGGCTATTCATTCCAGAGGTATGTGCAAAACGGCCTTTATAAAAGACAAGTCATATCTGGAAAGCATCCAAGTTCTTTTTCCAAACTTGGAATAAATCATGCCTTTGTTTTTTTTTTTTGTTGTTGTTGTTGTTTTTTTCCCTTCCCCTTACTGTTAGTGCATGAGTATTGGATGGGACTGACTCATATAGGTAAGCCTCTTGGGCACTGATAAGAAAGTCGGACAAAAATATCACAAAAGCAGTTTATTTTACCCAAATAAAAATTGGGAATTTATTAAACTGATATTTAAAGGATTATCTCAGTTCTCAGAAGTTTTTTGTGCCTAATCACACATCAGGATTATCTGTACCTATTTAAGTATTATGCATGTTCTTGCACTTATCACTATTTTTTATTGCGTGTACTATGTACATCCACTACAACATTAATTCACGTTATTGAAACTGCTGTGGAAAACAGAAATGCCACTGTTTCTAAAACTTTGACTTTACAAAGAATTAATCCAGTTACCTAACAGGGCTTCTTGCCTTTTTCAGACACTCAACAGCAGCGCTAATTCCTTACAGTAATAGGATAAACAGCAAACAGAAAGGAGCCGTGTCTTCTATGTCTCACGCTCTTAAAATTCCAATTTCTGTTTTTGTAATGAAGAATTCATTAATCATTCATCTTTAATAGATTATGCAAATGTCATGGCATAAAATCAACATGATCAATGACAGCGTGAATTTTAATTAGCTCAGGAAAACATTGCAGTGAATGGCCATAATCTGCAGCTCTATCCAATGGCAGGGAGTCATTTATTCTAAATTAACTCTCAGTGTAAATGCAGAGGATAATTTAGCACCTCTTTTAACTTAGTCCTTATAGCCATTTCCAGAGTTTATCACATGCTAGAACATCCAGTTATTGCATATAACCCTACATTACTTGCTCAGCGCTGCATTATAAATTGAGTTATTACTGCCAAAAGTCATTTAAAATACCATGCGAAACACTTAATGCTCAAGTCTTTCCAGTGAAGATATTTATGCCTAGTGTTGAAAATAACTACATTATCGTTTCATATCAAAGAATTCACATAACAGTTATAAATTCTGTCAGAACTGAATCTTTCTTTCTTACTGTATGAAAAACATTGCGACACACTGATTGTAGGTCGTCATATACTTTTGTCTTTATTAATTATGAAGAAGCATGTATGAGGGGGAGTTTGTTTGGTGAAGTGTAAGGTGGTCTGCCTCGAGACCCCCTGCGGAGTCACATCCCAGGTGCAAGAAAGGCCACCTGCCATGAGGGTGCTTCCCAGACCGAGACTGCTTTCATACAAAGGACAAAAACACACCTTTCTTCTCCAGGGGCCCAACTTTCTGGAGGGAATCCTACCTCCCACATATTACCGAGACGCAAAAAGCCCTTTCTTTTCACATAACCCTGGCCGGCTATCATTTGAGAAGGGGCACAGCTATTTTCAATCATCCTGTCCTACGCCCCCACAGAACTCATTGGCTTTGATGGCTCGTGCATAATTATGTGAATTTTATTAAAAGCTCAGCATATTAATCTCAGCGCGACAGTTGGCTATCAGTAAACTTAACCTTCTCTGAGGTAATAACAGCAGCTACAGTGAAACAATATTTCAATTAGTAGGCCTGACATTAACCACTACAATACCGGAAGACAAGAGGGAGGATGGGGGGGATATTGTTGTAGAGCAAAACACAAAGTCCTGTTCCTAACCAGGAATCTTCTATACAGGCCAAAGACAACCTTCTTCACAAAGGCATATTTTCACAAGATTGCTCCTTGTTTTCATCCTCTATTCCTCAGAAAGAAAAGGTAGATGCCAGTTACTGCATGGTGACGTACTTGACACTGTCAGTCAGCACTCCAGTCATCAAATCGAATATTCCCACTCTGTAATGCACGTAACATCACCTGTCTCACCAGTGAGAGGTATTCTGTCACACTGTCAGTCAGAGCAGGTCACACTAATCTGACCACTTTAGATAGAAACACCAGATTCACTTGTGAAGCTCACCTTACCACGCAATACATATCAGAAAAGTTCAGACAATGAATATAAGCCCTCGTGCCAGCTCTGCATGATAGACTAGGACAGCTAACCCAGCTATCTTACCTGCCACTACTGGGTAGCTCTGGGAAACGCTGGAGCCCAATTCGGAGCTGGCGCTGGTGGATAGGCTGGGCTTGACCTCGTCCAGTCCTGGGTTCAGTGCTGGTAGTGAGTATTCGTTAGCCTGCCAAATGGGGGTACATTTTAAACAGGTGTACAGCAAAGCTCACTTCTTAAATTTTTATTCAGTTGTAAAACTCGTAAAGCTTATTAGGTGCCAGTCACAATATTTTGTTTGGCATTTTCCTCAGTATTATAAAAATGAAATGTGCCACCAGTGAAGGCACCGGAAACATCTACGTTAAGCTACCTACTGCTCTACTGACCAGCTTTTATAAATGAGCATCTGAAATATAGTGATACTGAAATTCTGTAGTATCTCCCTCCTACTTCTGGAGAGGAAACAAGACTGTAAAGGCCTGTGTGTGTATTTTGGTGGGAGGCCATGTGCATGGTGAGTGCATACATTAGGTTTTTGAGCAGGGCTGAGAGTAGGATTTGGAGAAGCTTGAAAGGCAGGCCTGTCAGCTGCCTCTTTGTGCTTGACTGCAGCCATCCCCATGACCAGCCAAGGGAAGAGCTTTGTTAGATTACCAACATGTGGCCCCATTTCTAGAGCCACAACCAACCGTTTGTAATTGTTATCTTTGGAATAAGAAATGATGACACATAGATGTGTAAGTACGAACAATTAATAAGATTTGTATAATTGTGAGAGCACAGTACATGTATGCTCTAGTTGCTGAATTGTGTTTTTGGGTACAATAATCTCTACACAAGATTTGCATATTTATTGTTTATCATTAAATCAATCATTAAACAATTTTAGTGGTTTCAATTTTTTAGTCGGGACAGTAATTTTTATGGTAGGCCCAGATTCTTAAAAGCTATTTAGGCTGGCTATGACATTAGGAAACATCTAAAAATGCTCTTTATGAGCAGCCTTACTGCATGCTTTACACTACAATGCTTTTATCAAACCTCTCTGACAATGAAATGAGACTTCCGGCTCCTGTGTTCATCTTGTGTTCTGGGTGTGTGTTTGTGTATGTGTGTGTGCGAATATGTTCGTGCATCTGTGCATCTCAATGGGACTGTGTCCCAAAGGGGAATGCCGTGACCCCAGTCTTGTCTGTCTCTATCCCAGATAAACTCTAATTGTCTGATACAACTGTTCACTGGGCCAGTGGCGGATGTTCCTCTCTATTCGGCCTGGCCTCAGATGCACAACGGCCATTTTATCATGCAGATAGGAGCAGGTTGGGCGTGGGGCAACTGAAGAGCCATCTGAAAAGGATGACCAAATGGCTGGCAGAAGTGTAGGAGGGGTGAATCCATTGACTTCAGCATTTCCAAAATGGCTTTTTAATGCCTTGCTTCAGACCCCAGACATTGGCTAATAGCTTCATCCTTTCAAGAGTTAAAAAGAAGGCCAAAAAGAGACCAATAAAAGGGAATGTGGTCTGATTAATGTTATACTGTATTAAAAGAGATTTTTTTCTGGACTGTTCCAGGCACTGCACTGTTTTTTGCACACACTAAACTGCTTTCTTTGCTGTTTTATACCTTTTTTGGGTTCTCTTTAAGACTGCAAGTCATTTTCAATTCGTTTTGCTATTGATCTTCCAATAGGTAAGGGCTGTCCCCCTGATTTATCACCAGTGTAATTCGTCACGATTGGAGAGAAATTAAAATGAACTCAATTAAGGCCACTGCATTTGCTTTATAGGCATCCACTTGGAGTTTCAAGGGAAAAATTAATAGTCACTTGTTTAATAGTCTATTGAAAGTAAATAAAGGTTAAGCCTAAGATGGCTGTATATAAAAGGATATAAAAAGATTTGACCCTTGTATTATTTTTTAGCAAGGCTAAAAAACTTAAACTGTATTTCTGGCTGTACTGAGGCTTAGAAAAATCAAATGGGTTTAATATGCACTGAAATTACAATTGAAATGTGAAATTGAAAGAGATTTTTAATATTAATTAAGAAATATATTTATTTATTTTAAATAATACATTGTGCTTTTATGTAAAAATGTGATGTTTTAAAATGTACCATGTGTCAAAGGTTGCTGCTCATAGAAGTGATTTCTTCATTTTTACTATATTTTAATATTTAAAAAACCTTTTTGGTGTTATGCAGTGACCAAGAAAAATGATAAACAAATCAAAAACCAGTTTTAAATGGGAGATTTACCCAGGAGGTTGTTCTTAAAGTTCATTAAAAAAAAGGCTGAGTTGCTTCTAAATGAGAAGTATTTGTTTGAGGAAGCGGTTTAATAAAAATCTACTTATCAGAAAATATGTTTTGATTTAGAAATACATTTATACATGGTATTAACTTCAATATTTACATTTGTTAAAATTTCAGTCATAAGCTTTCATCAAAATATCTTTATGGCAGTAAAAATATATAATCAATGTGTTTAAAATGTGAATATTTTTAGTAAATTATTATTCTTTTTTATTTCTTTTTTTCTTTTTTTTTTTTAAAGCTGTGCAGATGAGAAATGAGTGATAATGTGATAAGAATAAAATTTTGTATTTATAAACTGGTCAATGTTATAGGGTTGTTTTGGATTAAAGTATTAAAGTAATCATATTTTGTATACGGTAGACATGAATCTGTTTACCTGAGTAGGCTTATGTTGTGAACAAAAACTGTAAAGGATTGTCAGCATTTTATTTGGCAGTGGAATTATGAGGGCTAGTTTTATAGGAAGTGCTCAGTTGGGTGGTAATCGGTTGTAAATCAGTTTAATCAGTTTATTATCCAAGTGCTCAAATCAGTTAGCTGGTAAAATTAGGAATGCACCAATTTAGTACTCAATATTAGTACTGGAGCTGATATGAATTTGAAACATTGGATTGGTATTGGATCAGTGATGTATTTTACCGTATTTTGTTACTTGAATGTTATGTTCTTTTTGGGCAACATTATGCATCATGACATAAAATACAAGATTCAACATTCAGGGAGATGTCTGCACTAACTTACTTAGATATCAGCATCAGATCGGCATAGGATGAATTTGTAGAGCTCTGACAACATTATCATTTAAAAAATGAAAATCAAATTTTTTGCATTCTCTTTTGGATCCTTTCACTATATTATTATTGAATGATCTTGTATTAAATAGGCTAGGTTAGGAACTAATACAAAAAAGGCATTGTGTTGCTTATATTTTTGCTTGATATTATGAATTTATTTGAAATATAACTTGGTTATAAATATTTAGCAGCTAGTTGTGCTTTTACTGACCTGCTCTGGTTTGATGTGCTCTGATGTTGGGAAGACGTCAGGGTATGATGGCCGCTCAAACACCCGGTCCAGAGCCTCCAGCTGCTGCTGAGTGAAAGCATCAGCCCTCAGGTGCTTTCGTAAACTCTCCACACTACCCTGAGAATCACTGTTTGGGCCAGAGCCATCTGAGCCATCTATGAGAGAAGAGAGAGACAAGGCCACATGCTAGTAGGAGTCATTATGGCCCTATTTCTCCTTGGAGCAGGCCCTCAGCCCCTTCCCCCTTCCTCACAGCTCAGGATAGTGCATCTCTCAGCACCAGCAGTGAGAGCGGGGATGAATGATTGGTGTATATCAGTTCAAATTCAGTCAGCACTGGCCTCAAACAGATCCTAATAGCTGTGGAAAGGCAGCATGGGGGGGTGGGGGTGGGAGGGGAAGGGGAGAGGGGAACGAGAGTCTAAGATTGAAGGAGAGGGAAAGGAAAAAGGGGAGGAGAGAAAGCAAGAGTGGTTCTTCTCTTCCACCTTCACCTCCCCTTCCTGGTCCAGCATCAGCACCACCATCATCATCATCATGTGGTAGGTCTACAGTAATTGATGGATTACCTTCAGTAAAAAACATGTTGGAAAGACCAAGTGTTTTAGTATGAGCTGTAGCAATAAGCGGGTGGAGGGGGGCTGTTCTCATTCAGCGATGGGTGGAAATGGTGTGCTATTATTTAAAGGCACAATTTCCTTTAGAATGTAATGCTGCTTTCACTTTCAGATTGCTTTTCCCTGGAAAAAATGGGAGGCCAGCTACAGCCTGAATACAATTACACTGCTTGACTTCTAGCTTATGCATTTCCTTCAGATAAACTGTCTATAAACAAATGAGCAGTTTCCCTTTGGCCTTTGACCTTATCACCTAACTAAAAGCACCTTACGAGCTTTCCCAGCACTTTGTTTTGCTTCTGAAAATCTCCGGCTAACCTGCCTGCCACGCCAGTAGCCACCCAACCTCCCAGCCTCTGACTTTAGCTCCCTTACAAATCTGTCATTCTAAATTTGCTGCAGATTATGTTCTCTCCTCGGCGTGAGTGTGGTGATATATGATATGCAAGGCCCCTATTGATTGCCTGATCTGGTGGCAAGAGGGAGGCGAAATGAACTTGAAATGAACATCATGCCTCAACTCATTGTGCGTATAATACTCTACTTAATCCCACATTTTTCTGTGCTATGGAATTCAATTGATCAATCATGTTCCACTGATAGTACCATTTCAGAAGTGTTATTGCCATTCCACCCAGCAGCTTGACCTTTTTTCAATGGCTGAAGCCATAGGATGAACCTGACTTTCAGAGAGAAATGGATCCATAGAGAGCTGTGATAGAGAGCTCTGTGTGTGTGTGTGTGTGTGTGTGTGTGTGAAGTAGCATCTAGAATGAAGCAATATATTTCTCCCTCCTATTAATCCCTCTTGTGGCATGTATGGTTTTCATATTGTTTTTTTCCTGCCATTATTTGAATCATTCCATATTTGAGGTCAACCATTTCTTATGGACCTCTCCCTTGGGGGCCTTTTCATATGACCGTGTGTTGTTGCTGTATAAAACTCAATTGTTCTCTTTGGTACAGAAGAAAATAGAGTCATTAATTACTTTCTATCAGCCAGCCTAAGTGCAAACTGCGATCAATAAGCAAGCGTGTGTCATTCACTGTGGTAAAGCATGCTTCCCATACTCAAAAGCCCAAAACGTGCAACGCTGGCGGTGGACACAGGGGACACTACTGCTACTTGAGTTGTGGGGGGCAGGGCTGCGCTATGCTACATTACAATATTTAGAAGAGAGCTGAGCTACACCAAGGTTACATCAGCTATTTGTCTTCTTACATGTTATTGATTCAGTGTTCTCCTTCTACCTTAACATATAAAGAATGAAGTGTGTAATAATGGGTACAAATTCTGACCTCTAAGGAACTAAGGCACATGAGACAGTCACATAGTGAAGAATCCACTGTGTTGTTTCTCCGTGTCACTTCTTTGCTGATTACACTGTGGTTGTTCCACATTGACCACATTTGGACACTTTTTTCGTTTTGACATCGTCTTACATTAGCACTCTGGTGCTATGGGACTGCGGCTCTGTCAGATCAGATAACCGGAGTCCATAAAACACTGCTCTCCTGGGCTTCCTCCTCCGCAGGGCCTAATTCAGATAAAATTAGAGCAGAAGAGATCTAGATTTTCCTTGCACTAAAAAATGACAACAAACATCTTAAAATACATCCTAGATTCTATCCTTAAAAACTTGACCTTTCATTTTCATTAATTTTTTTTTCTTAATTATTGACCTGGTGAGACTGAAATTTCAAGCTGCAAATGTTTTTTATTTAATTTAATTTTATTTAAATTTTATTTTATTTTATTTAATTCACACAAAATTACAATACATTAAAATACTAAGGCTACCGGGCACATGCTTAAGGCTACCAGAGTTACAGCAGTAGCTCAAAATATTAAAATATACTTCGTTTTAGCTTTTCGTGCTTTGAAATTAAATGGATAGTTGGGGCAGCCAGGGCAGGTGTGACATCCTGTAAACAGAGGGATATTGTGCCTTCTACTTTCATCCCTTGCTCACTTCAGATAACATCATGCTTGAGACAGACAGAGAAGGAGAGACTTTTTGGAAAGTAAATAGCAGGCTTGCTCTTGACCTGGACTTTACTGACAATATCATATGCCAGGTTTTGTGTAGTGTTTATTTTCTATATCCAACTGAGGTGATGCTGCTGATTTGCCAGACGATTCCTACATTAAATAACAAAATGGTGGTTGCAAATGCAGATAATTCTATTCCTGCAAAACTATAACTGTTTGAATCAAACACATCCTGCGCTTTAAAAAAAACTATTTTGAAGGGAACAAATTAAAAACACATAATGCAAGGGTGTGGGACAAAGAAAAGGAGAGAGGAATTGAGCAAAGGGGCAAACACCTTCCATGTCAGCCGTACTTATTTTGAGAAAAAAATCCCCCTATTTATGAAAGCCATGGAGCGGAAAGTCTGCACGACAAATAACTGTATCATAAGAGAAAAGAAATGGAGAGAACAAGAGAGTGGGAGAGAGAAAGAGAGTGAGAGATGCTGCTGCTGCTGGTGCTGGTGGTGGCAGCAGCACAAGCGGGGCTGTTAATTTCCTGTTATGTTGCGGCATGTTTAAAAGCTTTATTAATTCAATTTAGCTGTGCTGAGCAGGCTGGCAGTGGGCTGAGGAATGAGAGCCCTCTCTCTGTCTACCCCTCCTCCCCCTTATTGTGAGAGTGGGTGGCTCCTGTCACCCATATCACACATCCTCTACTGTACTCACACCCAGGCCATCATTTAGCACATCGGATTCATGTGACGCAACGTTCTGGAACACAATTAATAAACGCATCTTCCTCACTCTTAACCTCTCTCTCACTCTCCCTCTTGCTCTCTTTCCCCTACTCTTGCTCCTTTTAAAACCTGAGTAATGCAGCGCACCATTAATTCTCAGCATCAGTGCCCATAATTGACTTTTCTCTGACATGATTCCTCTTCAAGCGAACCAGCCTGTCCTTAGATGTTTCCATGCTGCAGATTTGTGAGGTGTCATTTTGTGAGCAGGCTGGCAGCAGACGACAGAGCGGGTCTGCTTGAATGCAGATGTATCAGCAGAGCAGGGCATAGACCTTTTGTGTCCTTTGATAAGGAGCCCTGACACCTTCTTCTCTCGTGGTTACGCTCCGCAGCCTCGCTCAAATCTGGGCTTTCTCTTTCATACAGAGGCCATCATCGGGATGAGATCGGTGGGATGTTCTTTTTCGATCTAGACAGAGGCCAATCCATTTCTTGGTTTGGATGTATTTCATTTCTATTCCTTTTTTAGAGTAGAATCCATATTGACACAATAGAATCTTACAAGCCATGAAATAGAAGCAAAGGCTAAAGCGTTCTAGCCGCAGGCCAAACTATTTTACCATGGGGATTTGAGGTGTGCTGGGGCCGTTCACTCTCAAAGCAATCCTTGTCAAATGAACAAACGAGCTACAAAGAGAAGTGCTGAAGCTTTCACATGCTTTGACCATGATGGCATTGGCTTTGAGGATGTAATCTCTTTATCTTGTCACATAAATAAACTGCTTTGCCTTTTAAATCATCCAACTTTAATTTCTCTCTCATAAGCCCACATGCTTGTCTACTCCCACATCAACTTCAACATTCACTTCTGTTTTTATTTTTTTTGGTAGGTAATTTATTACAAGCAGCATCAAACACTTAAACTCCCTAACTACCTTGTGCTTGCCTGTCTGGATTTATATAGAGGGAAAAGACAGAAGGGCAGCTTGGGTCATATCAACCTCCGTATCAGCCATAACAAGGTCATAATCAACTAACCACTGCTTTGGGTGGGTGGAACATATAATATCAATACATTCCTGAACACAACATGCTGGTAATTAACTCAGTGCACTCATTTGTCATATCTGGTATAGAGGTATTAATGAATGAGTGAAAAAGCCTGAACAGACTTAATTCCCCCCTTTGCCATTAATGCATTTTGCACGACAGGCATTCTATTTTCCATAATGAGATACACAAATAAATTTAGCAATGGATTGAGGGGCCTGCATAGGCAGCAATATGGTTGAGGCACATTCTCAGTGTGTTGGTGTAATTGGTATCACTGCTTGCAGACATATAAACCAATCTTTACAAAGATAGGGCTGCAGCTCTCTCCCTCTTCCCCTTTAGGCTATTCCTTTTGTCTTTTCAATAGCTTGTGCATCCGCGATAGAGAAACTGGGATGTTAATTTGTGAATTAATAGCTTTCCTCTGCAGAATTGCAAATTCTCTTAAATGTCACTATGTTCAACGTGCAAGCAGCTATTGCCACCAAAGAACTAATCTAGAGAGGTACCCCCCCTCCTCCTTTTCCCCTTTGCACCATGGTTAACGTCACCCATAGCTAGTGAATCTAACATGCTACTTCTAATTTGCAATAACACATGAAAATGGCAGATTAATGACTCTTATGACACCTATGTCCCTGAAATTCCCCTTATGAAGACCTGGTGTACATAACGCATGTCACACTACATTATCTCCACAATCCCCTTGTAATGGGGACTTTTTTAAGGGCAGTGCAAACTGGCTTCTATATCTGAAAACAAGTGCAATGGCCTGATGCTCAGTAAAATTACCATAATTTCAGCACTATTAAAAGAAAACCCGGAGCACAAACTTTTTCTGCAAAATCAGCCAGTTTTTGTTCTTATTACATTTGGGCTTCATAAAACGTGCTATTCTATCCCGTCCCCCAAAAATCGGATTAACATATTTTCAGTTATGTCATCATCTAATGAAGGCGAGACTTGCGGCACCCAGCCAAATATGGCTCAGGTAGCCCAAGGCTGCTGTGCTGCTATGAAATTGAAACCAAGCGCAGACTGTCGAGCAGCCTCCCTGATGTCCCTGTGTGAAATAAGGGCTAAGTTTAAATAACTCACAGCTTTCTGGACAATTGGCACAGAATAATAAAAAAAAAAGAGCTAAGAGGACTTTATTACAGGCTAACCATAGCATGTGTTCAGTACAACGTATCTAAACACAGAAACCATAAGTAGTCTAAAATCCATTCATCCAAAAAATATATATCAATTTCACTGTTATTATTTACTGTACTTCTTGTAATGTTAGTAATGGCAGAGCAGAAAAGCAAAGAAAGCTATAAATAGCCAAAATATCTGTTTAGCAATTATTGACCCCCTCCGCCATTCATTTGACACTAAAATTAATGTAATGCAAAATGTAATCAAACTGTCACCACTTGCATTTGAACAATCATATGGTGATCTGGTCACTCTCAATCCATCCTTGCAGCAATGGAGGAAAAACTCACTATAGCTTCAGCAAACCGTGCAGCAAATGTGATTTGTTATAGACACGTTTTCACAGGCTTTATATATGATCCAAACTGCTCTCCATAAAGATATCATTACGCATAACTGTGCTCTGTTTTCAGCCGGGACTCCAGACACACATACACACACACCCTCACATGGCCACTTGATCAGAGTCGAGTGGCCCATGATTGAGCAAGCAAAGAAAAGGTGGGCTAACAGAACTTACAATATCCTATTTTCCTCCCATCCAAGTGGTTGCCACTCCAGAGAACTAAAGAGATGGAAACATAAAAGAAGCAAGTAGGCCTGCTTTGATAAATGTTTTAAGAGATCATTTCCAACCACTTCCCCCCTCCCTCCCTTAAACTACTCCTGCGTCTGTGTGCTTGTTTGGCACAAAACCACACTGATCTTTATTCACTAGCTTTCAAAAGCTTTTTTTTTATAGAGCCGATGAGCCATTAGGCCTTAGGCAGTGTGTGCCCTCTCATTTTGAAAGGAGAGAAAATGTTCGCACAGGTCATGTTCCTTATTTGTGTAACTTGTTTTGTTGACCGTAGTTTGACTACAGTTGTCCATTTTAAACATCGAATACAGACACCCTGACATGGGCTTTAGTGAAAAAAATGTTGTTCATTGTTATTCTTAAAACACTAACACCATTAAAATGTGATGAGTGCATATATTTATGTGTTATTTCCGCTACACTTACATCCTCAACACTATGTATGCACTATCCTGTCACAGTGCTTATGAAATCATAGTACCTCATGTTATATGTGCACTTTCTAAGTGGTGCTGACATACCACATCATTCACATTGCAAAAAGGTCTTCAGTTCCACAAACAGCTAAATGACACAGTCCAATCTGCACATTTACTGCCTGCGTTTTTGAAGTGCTTTCAAATAACCACCTTCTTTTCTTGGCGCATATTTTATTTGAAATTACAGGCAGTCATAGAAAACCCCAGAAAAGAGTTTCAGTTTTAGTAGAAGCACTAGAATACAATCCAGTCTCTTACCATCATCACGTTTTCTCTTTTCGCCATTGGACCGAGGGATTCCGAGGATGCCGTTGATAGAGTAGGAGCCCACCGGGTCATTCGAAGCACTTGATACAGGTGGGGAGGCTGTGCTAGGCACTGGAGAATGCACAGGATGGAGGTTAACACTAGGAGACCATTTTTCAACATAAGGTCTATTTTTGCAAAAAAGGATGATTCCCAAAATATATATTTTTTAAAAAGCTAAGCATCTATGTTACCTATAGTGTGTCCAGCTGTGGTGAGGGTAGTTCCTGTCCCGTCTGGAGATGGATGGAAGGGCTGCTGAACTTTGGTCCGTATTATCCTATAAAAGCCAGTAGAATTTGCTTAATGTTCTACCAAATGTAGCAATTGCACCACTCATCAAAACTCATTTCATACAAAGACTGTTAGTATAAACCAGGTAATATTCTTGTGTTGTCTTGGACCCTTCCTGTACGGATAGCTGATTCTGTCCCAAACAACAAATCTGAAGGCATTAGGGACAGTCGTGAAGTCAATATTTAAGGATGAGTAGGAGTTACCCTAGAGAGACTAGATTCAATCAAACATGATCCCAGTTTTAGAAATATGATAAAGTCCCACTAGCTCAAAGGTGTGATATGGGGGAAGGTCTTCATTGCACTTTGGTCTGAATGATCTTGCAAACAAAGCATGAAATCACATCAATTCACCTCAATGATGGGCTTCACTGCCTTGACCTGGCCTCAACTTCAATAATGTCTCGCTGTCTCTATCTGTCTCCCGCTCTCTTTCTCTCTCTATCTATGTTCCACTGTCTGTCATCCTCCCTCCATCACTTAACCGGTCGTTTAAAGAAGTCAAGATTGCTTGCAGCCTGACACTACTGACTTGCCTGATCAGACTTTCTCACATTATTCACAAACATCCAGGAATGCAGTGTGGATGAGGCCTTATTGATTGTGACTTTGAGATAAAAAGAAAAGTTGTGAATTAATAGTAGAGGGGAATAGATGCAAATGGTGGGCTATAAATTATATGTGACAGGAAAGCAATAGTGTCTCATTGCCTCACAAAAGACTACTGCAACATTTGATGCCTTTAATCTGGGCCACACACTTTTGAGAGAAGGAGCTGCCATCCCGTGCTGCACACACATTTATATTATTTGTCTTTACATTTTTCACATTATAACCCTAAATATATTAACAGGGATTTCCAATCAAATGTTATAAATGGGATTTTATTTCATAGGAAATTCAGTCTAAAACAAATTCATCAGAAACCTGATGCCATATTTTATGTTTATGTGCTGAGGCAATACTACTGTTCCCACAGACAAAATATTACCCTGAGTGGAATTTTTTTGGTTCTGCATAAGTTCTTATTTATGTGGCTTGCATAATCTATTTTTTTTATATATTTGTTCCAGATGCCTTAACCAGTGGTCTAGCATTTGTCAACAATGACAAAACCAACAAGCATTTTAGGAAAAAAATAAATGAATAAACAGTCCATATTTTATTAGAATTTTGAACATCTGACCATAACGACGATTTGACCCTATGACTTAGGGGGGGTTGAATTAATGACATGCCATGGTGTTAAAAATTCCCTGTAGAAATATGAAAATATCATTCAATACAACTGAAAAACACAGGATCATGGGCATGTGCTGGAGCCTCTACGTTGCACGGCGGACACAGTGTCCACCAGTATGTGTCTAACGTTTAATAATTCATGCAGAGAAATTGTGCTTAAAGCTCGGACATCTTCTAATGTCAACAGAGCAGAGGTCAACTACCTAACTACTCAAAACATGAGGGTCAACTGTCATGTCCTGACTCTGGAGACGGGACATGCTTGGAGACACACACTACAAGAACACCTGTTTGAAAGGCTTGAAATTTGTAACCTGGCATTAATATTTTGGCAAATAGAAATTAATTCCTTCTTTTAAGGGCAATCGTCTAGACGCATTAGACATGAACATTTCATTTGAGTAAAGCTAGGATCAATTTGAACTTTCCAGTATTTGTAGCTGATATCAAACTCTCCAACTGTCCAGAGGAAAATTATTTGGAAACTTCTTTGCAACTTATTCCTTTACGCTGGATATATCACATTTTTGATTGCTACAGCACTGTTGGCAAAAAAAAAGGGTAATAAAAACGTTATTTTAATTTGTTAATTTTTGTTATTATATAGTAAGACAGGCATACACTAATATATAATAGATCCACTTGATTAAATTACATTTAAAAGGCGCTTTGAACATGATACAAACAACAGCTTCAACTTTGATGTCATTCATTAATGTAAATTCTGAGTTTACTACATCCGGGTGTAGAACAGTTCAAATCGCCCCTTTTAAGAGGGCTTAAGCATGAAATGTTTTTAGTCTCTCTTGCCCTCATATATATATATATATATAAAATTCTATTTTTTTTTTTACTCGACAGTATCCAGTGCGGCTCGGTCCATGCTCTCTGTGCAGCTCATTAAAGTGTAATGCTGCTGGCCGCCTCTCTGGAACAGTGCCTCCTAACCAAAGTTCAGCACTAGCGCTCGCAGCAAGGCCTTTCCACACACTTCTGCTTTTTCCCAGCTCACTCGGGATACTTTTTCTCTAGCCCTTTGTGTTTTAATGAGCAAAAAGTGAATAAGTAGCGAATGGTTAACGCTGCTGCTAGTTTTGCGGCGAGATTAATATTCATGCGTCAAACGCCGGGGACGGCTATTTCCGCTTTCATTCTATGTATTAGTGTATTTATTCATTTATTTAGTACCACGTCTCGTCTTCCTCCTACTTCTAATACTGCTACTACTATTAGGTTCTATTGCGACATAATAATAATAATAATAATAATAATAATAATAATAATAATAATAATAATAATAACAACAACAATCATCATCATCATCATCATCATCATCACAATAAAATAATAAACTTAGACGAAGGCACAATTAATAATTAAAATTAATTTGTCGCATTTAGTACATTAAAAATAATAAGTCGGTGTATTTACAATTTTACAATGTTTTGAATTGACGGTTTGCAGTTATTCTGTGATTTGGACGCACTCTCGGCTACTGCTAGATTTCCTAACCTGTTCTGAAATAACGAGGTAAGCCTGTATAGCTGTAATGCAGTATTGAGCGAAGGGCCCGTGTGTGTCCCGACGCCACTGGATCTTTTTACAGGTTATTGATTTGGGTTTAAGCGGGACAGATGTGACTTTGCCAACGTAGACCACCAATCTGCGTTTGAACTGCATGCCTGAGACCATCATAAAGAAGAACTCAGCACCGATGAAGCTTCCCTGACGGAGGGATTACTTTCCCAGTGCCGTGTCCACAACTACATTTGTGCATCTGCTAAACTTTTACACCTGTTAATCTGTAGCCTAATACTTTCCCGTATTTTCCTTCTGCTCTGCCTGTTCCAACGCTTCAATACAAATGAATTAGTTTGGCTATCGGTTCACTTCAGCTGGCAAGAAAACATGACCTTATTTACGCAGTTATGATATGATGGTAAGAATCGCTGTATATTATTGATGAGGGAAGATGCCTAAAATGCTTTTCATGTAGCGTATTTACGCATTTTTCAGTAAGCGACACGATTAAGCTGAACATGACGGTTAAAATATAAAAAAAAAAAATCAGCGGAAAATAAAATTAATTGTTTTGTTTTTTTGTTTTGTTTTTTACCTGTTGATGGAGGATACGCTTGGAACCGTGTCGTTGTCACACACGCCTTCGGCGAGAAGTCGGTCTCTGATCTCCCAGGCGAACATGGTGGGGTTCTGCCGCTTATATTCTGCAATTTTATCCACAACTTTTGGAGTGGCCACTTTTGGTTTGGAACCTCCAATAACTCCAGGTTTAATACTGCCGGTTTCGTAGTATCTGGGAGACAGTAGGAGAGAATACGTCGATAAAATGTAAGTTGTCCAATACAGTTTCCACATCAGACGCGCGGCTTACCTATTATTCTTCCTTAACAGCCTATTGATAGTGGAATTTCTGATATATTTAAGCATACTTTAGCAATAGGCTTGTGATGTTTCCTTGGAAACGGTCTGAATGAATTGTGTTACCAGTCAGTTGGATCAATAATTTATTACAAATTATGTTTGTATACATTCGTAGTATTTATAACCTTTTTGTTATCACGTCAATCTTTGGGCTTTTTTTTACGCCATTCTAAGTTATTTTTTTAATTATTATTTTTATTATTATTTTGTTGTTATTATTATTATTATTATTATTATTATTATTATTATTATTATTATTATTATTAAAAAGTGTTTCATCAATAAAGGTGATGTTCCATGCAGCCAAAGGTAACAGGATATATAACTCATGTTTCACATCGTATCGAACATTCCAAGTGTATAAAACACAATACCTCTTGAAATCCTTTTGATAGCTGGAAAGAAATATGTCAGAAAATTCAAAGATACATATGTAACACGTTCCCAGTAAACATTTTATCATCCTGTCCCGAGATCAATAATCTATCAATCAAAGCAAATCATTTGACCACCGAAGAGCAACGTAAAGAAATAATAAACTCGTTACTGTTTATTACACATCCGGTGGTTGTTGTTGGGATTATGTTTGACTGGACACTTCTCAGCCTCCTTCAAACTTTGCCTTAAAGGAGGCTGAGGAACAGGCCTATTTGTATGACATAAATGCCAAAATAACTCAATTGAGCTCTGAAGGTTTGATTTCTGTGGGACTTCTTATTTATTTTTGCCTTACCTGCCCAGAATTTTGCTGACACAGCCATGGCTGACCCGGAGCTGTCTGGAGATGTCACACGGCCTGACCCCTTGGTGTGCCAGCTCCACGATCCTCTGCCGAACCACGTCAGGTAGGGGTCTACCGTTCACAAACACCCCTCCTAGCTGGTTCACACCCCCATGCCCTATGTGGGAGACAACAGCACACACACACAACAGCGTAACATTACATACATATAGAAGACACGCTGCATTGTAGCCTACACAGTCTCTCTCTCTCTCTCTCTCTCTCTCTCTCTCTCTCTCTCTCCACACACACACACAAACACACACACAAACACACACACAGACATCCGCACGCGCAGACAAATCAGAACCTACGAAACAGTTCGTACAGCATACTTCAAAATTCTAGTGAAAATGATCTGTGTCCATATACACACGTTGAGAGCACGATCAGAACAATCCAGTCCAGTACTAACGCACAATTGAAATTATTCGTGCTTAAACAATTTCAGTGTATTATTTTTTTTATATAGCCTGGATGTAAATTCTTCAGATTAACAGTCAACTGCTCACAGATATTCATACGTCATATGCTGTATATTAGTCCTCAACTCGCTTTCCCCAGTCAGCTTTACAATATATTATTATTATTATTATTATTATTATTATTATTATTATTATTATTATAGGTGATTGTTGTTGTGATGCTCATGGTCTCAGTGCTTTGGTACCTTATTTGTGTTTTAGAATATATACTTATATAACCGGTAAATCCATGAATTCATAAGAAAATGACCGTACAACCTTACTGTCCTTTCTCCAGCTCGCACAAAACTGATAAAGATATTTTCTACTTTATGCATAACCCAACAGCGAGTTAGGTAGTATTTTCCTCTACTATTCCATTGCAGCCAAACACATGTCGCATAGATTACGTTTCAGGCTGTTTAATTTTCCTTGCACAATTATTGTAAATAATTAAAAAGATCTTTGATAACTCATATTACAACCACAGAAAAGCAACTGCAAAGCAAGAATTAATTATTTAAATTGGGCGTTCGTAGACAATCATTTTGTTAAAAAAACAAAAAAAACAAAAAACAAACAAACACCACCAACAACAACTTATTTACTTTTTTTATGACCTTATGTCTGTTATTAACACAACTGATTAAACGAATTTCTGCTAGGCCTATCTTTATGCGGCTCGTTTCTTGCATTTTTTTCCAGCCGCTTCTTACAGTTTTCACTTATCTACCTAATTAGAACAAAATGTAGGCTTTTTAGTAATATAAATAACATTTTTCTAAGATTTTATAATTTCAGAAATAAATTTCTATTACAATTATCCGTTATCGGTTGCTATACTATTAGCATGCTTTTTTATTTTTTCATTTTAGCCTTAAGCGTCACGTTTAATATGCTTGTTGCTATAAACCGCAGGCCTAATTTATTTGGTTTACATTACAGCCTATGAAGACAGCTAAATGCTGAACAAGTTAAACGTTAATTGTTGCTGGGTCTAATTAGTACAAGCAATTTTATTGTGCGAAATTTCATCGACTTTTTGTCCAACTTCATCTCCTGCAACTCAATATGTGATAACATAAGCGCCAATATGTCAAATTATCTCTGAAAATATTTTGCGCTTTGCGGTCGGTCTGCTTAGGTTTTTATCTATGATAGTTATATAATTTAAGTTATGTATTATTTTCCTTTTTTATATAGCTACTTTACCTCCAGTACATGTTATTAAAATTTGTCATTCATAAATAATTTGATGACAGACGCATACAAAAGCTTGCATGTGTCTGGTCAAGTTCTTGCACTACACATTGCATAGCAGGTAGCTTTCTATTTTCTTTCTTTAAGAAGTATAAGGGTATTTAGAAGCGATAGCAAAAACAAATCTTATACTTACGGTGCATCGCCGTAAATGGGTCTGCTTTGCAGTGAATATCCATGGGATAGCAAAGGAAGGAGAGATAATCGACTGAGGTCGCCGTCTCGCCTCGATTATGCAGCTTTCAATGCGGGTTAGAAAACTGCTGCTGTCCGTTTAAAGCTTCAGAGCCGGCGGCTCGCTGGAGAACTTCTTCTTCAAGTTATTCTCGCTTCACTTCCTTCAGGGGTATAACGAGTTTGGCTTGAAGATCATGTCCGTCACTTGTCTTAGAAAGCGAACAAAAAAATCTTTTCGCAGCAATTTGAGCGGAACTGGTCGTTCAGTGGATGCTTGTTGGCCACATATTTTAGAGGAACGGTTTTTTTTTTCTTCTTCTTCTTGTTTTTTTTTAAGAATCGCTGCCAATTTGCTTTGCGCCGCTTCCAAGTGTCCGCTCTTGAACATGCAGTGTAAAAAAATCCGTTTGATATATCAGCAACGCGTTTCTGGGGTTACGAGTCACGCAGGCTGTGTGCGGGGATGATACCGAAAAACATGGACACTGCGAGTGTCTCTAGCGGTCCCCCTCTCTGTAAGAATGGGATGTGCCTGTTAGAAGCTTTGGGCTGAGAATGAAAGCCCTCTTCCCGGTGTGTGTGTGTTTCTAAAAGCTGCAGTCCACCCCCCCCCCCCCCCCCCCCCCCCACCACACACACACACCTTCCTCCTCCTTCTCCTCCTCCTCCTCCTCCCCAGATCCCCCCTCGCATAGAGATGGATGACTTGTCAGACAAAGGCAATGGATTCCAACACTTTGTGATTCGCCAACGCAAAAAAATCCGAAGCCCAAATGAGGAGGTCTCTTCGTCTGACACTTCGGGAAAGGGAGGGATGCAAACAGGAAAATGAGTGACTTCGGGTTGGGAAATCGAGGAAATTAAATGATAAGGAAGAGGAAATAATAATAGCTGCAGTCCAATTGCTGTGATTTTTTTTTTTTTTTTTTTTTTTTTTTTTTTAACATTTCGTGCAACAAAATCCTTTCGCGTCGGTGCTGATTCCCCCGTGCATGAAAAATTGTGGAAGATTCGTTAGTATCTTAGGTAATTAACTGTGCAATAAGGCTGATTCACATCATTTCATCACTTTAATGACCAAAACTATCTTCAGGTTTAGGTTATTTATTTGTTTTATTTTATTTGCATTTTTTGGCCCCAAGTCATGGAGTGGATTCTGATTATTCCATTCAGATATTTATATAAAAAAGAAGCACTTTTACGCACAATAAAATAAAATAAAATAAAATAAATCACGACCACAAACTTTGACTTGATTTCAGATTTTAGACATCTGCTTTATTCTCTGTGATGTCCTTTAAATTTATTAGCTGACTATGTTGGTTCGCCTGTGCTTGATGTTTGATGTGTAGATGGATTTTGAGGGCTCTGTTTAGGGTGTTATTTTGGAGACAGCTCTGTAGATGGCGCTGTGTGGTATGGCTTATTTTTTAAAAGGTAGGTCGTTTATGTTGGTGGAAAGATATAAACCCGCACATGACAAGCCTGATTGTGGCGGGCTAGAGTTTTAAACTTCCTGCAAATACTTTCTCTGTGCCAGCTGTATATTTGTTTGAAATTCTAGTAAATTCGTTTAAGGACCGTGCCAGCAACAACATGCATAAAATATGATATTTGAGAAGAAAAAAATATGTTATTAATACTGCTTACTCGTTCATTACATTGCAGGTTATTAACATAAGAATAGACCAATTTCAAGTCCATTTAGGCCTATATGTCAGTTATTTTACCATTTCGTTTATTTTAGATTGTGTGTGGAGAGGCTTATACTGTACATTTGCTCTTGTACTCTTGCACTATAATAATAATAATAATAATAATAATAATAATTATTATTATTATTATTATTATTGTTATTATTGTTGTTGTTGTTGTTGTTTTTGTTGTTATAAGAATGAATAAATGTAGGAACGAAATTTTACTGTCACTTTAATGTTTTGTCACATGATTTCACTCACTCTTCTTGAGCACATTTGCTCACAGCAGTACAGCAATAAAGCATGTTGCGAAGTTATTAGGCTTTGAGAGCTATTTATACCAAACTATGTAAAAAGTTGTAATAATCGAAAATATTTTCTCATTGCTAATAAAAATAAATTAAATGTTGTTAAACAATTTCTAATAAGCACGACTGATCTGTCAGTTCTGTTTCAGCAGAATGTTTTATGTGAAATCAGCTTATAATAATAATAATAATAATAATAATAATAATAATAATAATAATAATAATAATACATCTGGTTATTATTATTATTATTATTATTATTATTATTATTAGTAGTAGTAGTAGTAGTAGTAGTAGTTCCAATATATTATTGGTGTAACATGTTATTGTGATACTGCATGTGATAGCCTCCTCACGTTAAACACGTAGCCACATCAAAAATGTAATATATATTATATAAATATTACAGAAAAAATATATAGCCTACATATTTATCACTTGTGACTGCAGTAGTCTAACCATTTAATGATAAGTAAGAAATGACTGAACTGTGGGTGACTGTTAGGGGGGGAAAAGGCATTTCATTTAGCCTCTGTGTGCTTTGTGGCCGATATGGATTGGGCTAAAAGAACAGGAGGCCATGTTGTGTTGTGCCTTGCGGCTAAATTTGCGGACGATCCTTCTTTTTGTTAGTGTTTTTGGAGGGAGCTTCTGGTACAATATGTAACACCATGGGCTGTAATTTCACACTCCACTACACATTTCCCCTAAAGCTGCTTTTATTTCCCCGCAAGACCCCTGCTTTTCGCCTCTGCTCAACTTTAGTGTATTACTTACTTCCCGTGTTAAATGGAAGAAAAACTAATTGCAACTGATCATACTGTAGTAGACTATGCATGGTAAAGATATTGAGACTTTCTCAGGCAGAAATACGGCACTGATGTCATAAGATTATCTATGTTTTTTTTCTGTCCTTTCTCTCACGGCGCCCTATCTCAGGTTAGTCTGACCGTTAGTGTTCCTGATGAGATCAGATCTTTTCTGTCAGACACGATTAGACAAAAACTGTGATAAATCTCACTTCTCGATTTCTGCAACGAGTCCTGGTATGACATGTAATCGCCAGGCTGATAATAGATGTGACGAGTTATTATTATTATTATTATTATTATTATTATTATTATTATTAGAGAGAGAGAGAGAGAGAGAGAGAGAGAGAGAGAGTTGGATTTAGGGTAGTGTGGGGGGGGGGGGGGGGGGGGGTAGTGTGTCTGTGTGTGTGTGGTGGGGAAATATCTGAGGTGCACATTGTGCTGCTCTGCTTTTAGTATGCCGTCTAAGTTTGTTAGCAGCAGTCAGCCATGTGAACAGTAATGAACCTGCAGCGAGGAAGAGGGACACCCGTTTCCAGTCATATCTGGAAGTGTGTGCTTTCTGTCCCCATTCACCTTAATAACAGGCCATATTATGACGACGTCACCAATCGATATTTACTTCAGCAGACCGGTGCAGGTTAGACCCCGCTGTACACTACTTCACAGCAAGTGATAAATAAACCACACATAATTCATAAAGACTATTAACTCTTAACTCACGAATTTAGCCATGTGTGTAATATTTAGCAAAATAAAGCAAAAAAAAAAAAAGAAAGAAAAAGTCAAAACGACAGTTACAGTGGAGACGAAATATTTGAAAATATTGAAAACTAAAAGCACTGTATGTTCAAAATATATTGTATGTTTATACTACTAATATTACCATATATCAAATATATTATATTATTATTATTGTTACTTTGTTGCTGTTATAGGTGTAATTCATATGTTGATATATATATATATATATATATATATATATATATATATATATATATATATATATATATATATATATAATGCATACATATATATTTATGTATAATTAATCAATTAAATGGATTTTTCCTCCAGTTTATCCGAGTGTAGTGTCAGTGCCTATGAGGCTGTGTATCCCTCTCTTCAGCTGTGTGTGGTATCCAAATGTTTTGCTGTTTTCTGACAAACAGCAGGACGGCCTCCCCAGCGCCATCATATCAGCTGCCTCCTTAGATTGCCTATTCATGTTGTCTATAGGGTGAACAGATGGACCATCAATTTAATTCTATCCTCGCCACCATCAGAGATTGATTTTGTACTTGCTTTTAATTTTGCCATAATTAATTAGATCATTACAAGTGTTTTTCATTGATCTTCCCATTTACACCCAAAATGGAAAGGTAAATTAGCATGTGATCTATGTTTTCAATTAACTGACTGATATAACACAATATTAATTACCATATTGAAAGCCACTAATATTATGAGTAAAATTCGAATAATAATAATAATAATAATAATAATAATAATAATAATAATAATAATAATAATAATAATAATAAAATCATCATCATGCATGTTTTATTGCCATTGTTGCTGCTATTATTATTATTATTATTATTATTATTATTATTATTATTATTATTATTCTTGTATAATAATTAATATTGTGTCTATATCCGTCAGGGCACATGTCCTGGTGCTGATCTAATTTGCTGAATCTTCGTATTTACACTGGCTTATGGCAAGGTAAATACAAAGGAACTTCAAATGAGGACCGCATGAAAAGACCCGTTACCCGACAGGCTTACAAAGGTGGGTTCAGTTTTACTCACTATAACATCTTAAAAGTACTTGTACTGGCCAACTGAACGAGACTTGCCTAGCACAAATAGCCTAAACACCCAGGAGAGAACATTTAGGAAAGGAGAGAAAGAAACGCGGCACTTACCTGATCGAGCAGGTCTCTGAGCCATGCCTTTCCTCTGTCTAATGGTCCGTACGGGCGGTGCAGCCCACTGGCTGTGTCCGGCCCTGTGCGCTCTCTCCCCGGCTGGGCGAGCTGCCTCTCCCCGCTGCCTGCCACACCATCTGAGCGATCATCCAAAACTAAACTGTTTTAGACGGCAACAACGAAAAGAAGGACAGCGACCTCTGCTTCAGTGCACTAGGGACTGATAAAGGAGAGAAATAGCAATCAAAGTAAATAAAGCGTTTCAGGTATAATATAAAACGAAAGAACAAAACTGGAAGTATAAGCGTGGACTAAGAGGATATGCTAAGAACAGCTCGCAGGGCTTTTGCCCTTGTGGGAGACTGAAAGGTAGGACTAATAGCAATGAATATTCATGATTATTTCTTCCGTATGTAGACCTGCGGGTTGTTATTTATTTATTTTTTTGCATTATGTGTAGTATATTAATGTGTATTTACATATTATGAGGTGTAATAAGTTTTGAGAAGTTGGAGTAAGAAAGTTCAAGGCGAGGTGGCAAAGTTAACGGAGCCGTGATTCTCATTGGCTGCACCTCGAGGTGAACCTGTGCTCAGTAGGAGGGCCCAGTTAACTCACCCACCTCATATAATAGCGGTGTTAATGATAACCAGATGATTCACTTATAAACATCACATAGCTATAAACTAGTTTTGGTTAGGTTCAGGTTTTCTCTTACAGCTTTTCTCTCACACACTTTGACCTGTTTGGCTAGTAGGCTTATGGAATATTATTTTTAAAGCCTATATTAAATAATACAATAAAGTGTTTTTAATCACAAAGATTAATCCAACGTGCTGATATGTCCTGGAAGGGTGGTTATGGTGTGCAAAAATTATTATTGTACTTAAAAATAATTATTCAGTGTGTTCTTGGGATTGTTAAGGGTTCTTAGCTTCCTAGAAGGGTTTTACACTCTAGACCTTTTGCCACAGAAACATTAAGGGTTCCATCAGAGGGCACTAATTGAATTTATTATTATTATTATTATTATTATTATTATTATTATTATTATTATTATTATTATTATTATCTACTATGTGTTTGAAGCATAATTTCAAAATGTGTCGAGTAAGTGTCCAGTTGAAATTCATTTGACAGGTATACATTAAGCCTTAAATATGATCAAGGGTCTATAATCTATATTGTTTTGAAGAGTTTCTGTTTATTCTTTGGTGTTCTTAACTTTAGGGGATGGTACTACCTGCTTAATACCACCTTAATACTTACTTGTTAAACGAAATTTTGTTCACTTGTACCACGAAACATTTGACATTTAACATTCTACATTTGAAGTCAACCTGAAAATTACTTAAAAACGTAAAAGTACTGTTTAAACATATGCATACTACGTGTTTGTTTTGTTTAGATTTGTTGTGTTTTGGTTGTTTTGCAGGAGACTGATGTGAGTGGATTAGTGAATGATTTGAAAATAAACTTCTCCTTGGCCAGAAGGGGCACTGTAATTCACCACTGAGGATAAATGGATAATTCACTTAGAATGTAAGTTTTATATGTCACAGTTGACCATGATTAGCAAATATAGTGCTGTTGAGCAAAGCTGGAAAGTCGAGTAAAAATGACACAATGATAGTTAATAATGCATGTAGCCTACACATGTAGCCACACGTGCAAAATGCATTCATTTCGTTTGCCAATACAATCGCCTATACAGGACGTGTTTTAAACACACACTTATAAATATAGTTCATATTTAGTACTGTAAAAAAAAAAAAAAATAATTCTCGAGGCAACTGCAAATTACTTTTCTTGCGCGCCCGCGAGAGTCAGGTAGAATAATTATTTCTCTGTCATTTATTTTATCTGATGTAAGCCTCGTCTTTGCCTATGGTCCACATTCTTGGAATCATAAAGACAGGGCAACGTATCATTAGGAATTAATGTGCTGTTTAGGCTTAATTAAAGCAGTCAGATACTGCGAATGAAATTATAAAAATGAGTTCGCTGTCACCAGGAGCCACATTTCTATGCTTTTTAGATATTCAGTGGTTTTAGATATTCAGAACTCTCACAAACTGTTTGTTAAATAGGAGATATAGGGGCTATAATAATTTAATGCGGAATTTTATAGCTTCACCACGCTCTGCCGTTCTTTTGGATATTGTATTATCGCATTTTTATAAGTTGCTCGTGCGTTCATGTTCCAGTTAGCAGCCTTTATCTGTATTAGCGCGCGCAGTTAAACTCTTTGGTGAGCTTTCGGTTCATCTGCGCGTCTCAAACAGCTCGAACATATCGCTGAAAACAGGATTTTATGTGTGCCACTTTAGTGCAAACTGCTGTGGACCGTTCTCCTCGCATAGGTAGCGTTTCACCATTTCAACCAGCTATAATTTATACGGGAAATCAGCTAGATCTCCTGCTTTAGGACAAACTGTGCGTTCACCAAAATGACCCCGAAGTGACACTTCATTTCAGCCATTATTTTGGGCATTTGTAAAACTGATAATCATCCTGTATGTTTAAATTTCGTTCTTTCTCAGGAGAGAAAGACTTTTTTATTTAAAAAAAAGTCACCCTTTCTGAAAATAAGTTGTCTACAATTTAGAAAATATATTCAAACATAATACAGTTGACCTCTAAGGATACTAACAAACTGCAAAACCACATGCTGAGGACAAAAAATAACAATATAAAATAATACAATACATTAAAAAAAAAAAAAAAAAGAATACTAACACAACCAGGTGATCATTTCAGATTCAGTACTGTAGCCTATACATTTAAGAAAATGTAACATTTTTGATGCTTTTTAACAATAATAAATAATTATATTTAAAAAAAGATGGGAAGACCCGTTTTTTGTAATATGTTTTATTTTATTTTATTTTATTTTAGTATATTTTAGACAAAAATCTTTCATTTTCCATGTAATGATTGTCAATTTAAGTGGATGCATGTATGTGTTTGTGGATTAGCCCCTGAGGCAGTCTCAACCCAGCTGCCTCTGTCTAAAGCAGACAGGAAACAGCTTCCACTTACATGTCCACAATATGGAGAGCAACGACCTTCTCCAGGCACCCCATGTCATAACACACACCAATTTCAGACAAACGCATCCTGGGCAAGGTGTACATTTTCAGCCTTTTCTTTCGTTATGACAAATTGACTGTTCAATTGGAAGATTATTTCCTTGCAGTTTGTTAATGTGTATATTTTAAAGATTGTTTACAAAATACACTAATGACTGATAATGAGCCAATTATAAATCTGAATATATAGGCATTTTTGGGGAAAAAAATGACTCTCTTTTGCATCCATTTACCAACATGTCTTACCAATATCTACATGCACGACTCCATCTCTTTGTGAAAGTTACAGCTTGCTGTACCCCTCTGATCAGACCCTTGTGAGCACTGCCAGTTATGTTCAGTAGTGTAATAATCATAGAAACAGTGAGTTTGATCTATAGAAGCCATAATAGGGCACAATGAACCTCCCTTACACACACTGCTTAGCACTGGCAGTGGAGACTGACATACGGGAGAAGCCTGAGGAGTGATCTGAACAGGGCTATTTGATTGGCAATAAAGGCAGTTGGAGTATCCGTAATGGATGTGAGATTTCTCTTGTTAAGTCCATTTGGCCTGGGCGTTGTGACTGAAGTCAGTGTGAGGCTAGATTGAAAACTCAGGGAGAGGCTGATTATGGTGTGTGTTGGAGTTTTATTGCATAGTCCATTACGCTGGTCAGCGCTTACACTACACACTGTCTCCCAAAGCAAAGGCTTGGTGGATTAATGGAGCAATGCTGCAGTACAATCCAACCCCCTCAGACATCCCAACCGTTATTTCTCGTCACACAGACTTTAAACTTGTCCCAATTCCTGCAGCATTTAATGTTAAATAAGTTTCACCCTCCCTTCTTCCCCATAGAAGGGCACAGCAGGTCCCTACACCCTGTGAATATGCTACTCATCATTTATCTTCCCTCTATTTTTGGAAAGGATGAACAGCAAATGTCAGTCTTTTCTGCCATAGTTAGATTTGTACAGAAACTGTGAGGTTTGACTTTTACTGTTTATTTGGTGTCATTTGAATGCATATTTCTATACTTGGAAAGATGTTAAAAAGATCAGGCAAAAATGTAATGAAAACATAAACCTGATTGCAAGCATTATTTTTTTAAAATTATGCATACAGAAAATTACATAACACAAACAAGACAAAGGGTATTTTTTTTAAAAGCAAAAGAGAAAACTGTTATACTGATGATAAGCTGAAAAAAATCATGAGCACACTACATTAGAAAGACATAATAAATAATGGAACAAAAGTACAAAATTCTCCCTGCGGAAATCTGGACTGCTTCGTAAAATCTGGTCCCCACACCAGCAAGCCCCATCAACTCATCTCCCCTTGCCAGCTTTTCATATTTAAAGCCAGTACGGGTTTAATTACCAAATGATGACAGTGTCATATGGTGCCATGATGGCACAGGATATGTGCGAGACACTGAGTGACAGTGGGAAGCTGGAAAGCAATACAGGAGCGAAAAAAAATAGCTGAGACAGTAAAACATCTGTAATTTGCAATTCGCTGGTGTTCAATGGTTGCTCATGGATTAAAGATTAAAAACTATTGTCTGGCAGATGGAAGAGAGGGAGAGAGAAAGAGAGAGGGAGGGGGAGCTTCTGAGCAGCCCATTTACATTTGTATAAAAGAAAGCACTGTTAGGATAATCACATGGAAAAAAAATAAGCTGTCTCCATTACATACTCAAGGCAATGCCTCCATTAGCCCTGTATGCAGATGTAGATGCTCCTTTTCTCAAATCATACTGTAGCGACAGCATGGCGTTTAGCTGCAGTTTAGCTGCTCTGTGTCTTCTTTGGTGTAAATCCAAACTTCATATTTCAATAATGACAACATTTAAGATGTTTTGTTTACAACAAACTAAAATGTTACAAAGAATTGTGACAGTTGTTACTACTGCACACTATTAAAAGTTGAACCAGAGTATTTCCAAGCAAGTTATTAGGACATACTTTTTTCCCCTTTCCTACACTGGTCAAATGAATAGGGCTCTACACCTGATCCTTTATTGTAATTGTAATTAATTGCTGTTTTGTTAGTCATGCTGAGTCTTAATGAGTTTACTCTTCCTAATAAACAGTGAGAACCAACACTGTAAATATCATGTATAATAAAATGATTTTAAAATATTGTAATGGCCTGATGCTACTGTATATGTCTGAGACTGACCCAGGGTTATTCTAGTTGGATATGCTTAGAGGTTTCTTTGATGCTCTCTGTGAATGGTTATAGGTGGGGGGTAATGGGCAGGCCACTGGTGCATGGAAGACCACCTGAGATATATTTTTTGGGCACTAGCTGGTCATCTGACACCATAGCTCTAGAGAAGGTGCTCGGCACTGGATTTCATGAAAGCACTAACAGGGCTGAATTAAAGGACCTCTTCAATAAAACATCAGCTGTTTTGAATGGCACACGCTTGAGCTGCTGGTGTAATTGACTTTTTGACTTTTTTTTTTCGGATTTGCATGGACTATATAGAGAGCTCACCTGGATAGCATTGCTCTCCGCCAAAATTACAGTGGTGTGTGTTATGTTACATATAATAATCACTCTTCACTGTGCACTGTTACTCAATAGGGCGACTTAATTCTTTAATTCTTTGGAGAAGGGCTCTCTGTAAGCAATCACTGAGACTACTAAAGTAGATGTGTATATGGTACGTATTTAAGTGGAAAGAAGTAATGAAAGATGAAAATGTGATATATATATATATATATATATATATATACACACACACAATGAAGTCTTTTTGCTTCATTGTTCTATAGTTTGGAAAATGTACATCATATTTTGCTAGTTAATAGTTTGGTTCTACAGCTCTCATAATTTAGTACATCCCAAATGTATTCAAATCATCCAAGAATCAAAGCCTTCACATTTATATATATATATATATTATTTAGATATAACCTTTCCTTTCAGTTTTAGTGGAAACATCACATAAATATGATTCATTTTCCAAAAAAGCTTATGTGAATTCAGAGCACAAATACTTTGTATGATCCCAATCTGATGTATTGTACACTTAAACCTGCTGTCTATACAGAGCATTAGATAGAGTAGTACCATACTAAACTGCTTTGGATAGATGAGTGAGAGCCAAAGGTGAATTACACAGGGGGTTGTTGGTATCTGTGCCTCTGATCTCCCTCTGATAGCCCGCTCACTGCCGAACATCTGTCACGCCGCATGCTGCGCTCACTCACACGCGGAACGTCAGGTGATGCTGTTGCATGGTTATCCGTGCAACATGGTCCATGTGGAGATCCCCAACATCGCTGCTCATTAGCAGGGAAAGCAAGGCTGAGCTGGACTGCTGGAGCTGTGGCTGGGTCTCGGGATGGAGCCTGGCAAACTGGGCAACACATCCAAAGTGGGCAAGCCCCTCCAGATTGCATGGATATCAGAAGTGACATCACAAAGCCAGCAAAAATTAGCATCCCTAATGGTCTGCCAGGCCAAACATTATTCTTCATGATGAGGGGCAGCCATGCCTGCTTAGGGCTTGTGGTGAATGAGCCAAAAGCAGTGGAGGCTTCTCAGCTCTCAACCCCGCCAAAACCAACATGCTCCATCTTCCAGAGTCATAAAATATATATTTTTTTAATGTTAAAAAGCTATAATGTTATAAATGCTATAGTCCATTGTTTAAATACCAATACCAAGATATTGTTCAAAATGAACAGTGTGCTTCCAGGATTTGAAATGTTAATTTTACAGAACATTATATTTGCAACTCTGACGCTTAATAGGATTCTTGCATTATTATTTTAAATTATAAGGAGAAGGTATCATGGCAACCCTGCATTACAGAAAGCTGCCCCATACCTAGTTTATTAGGGAGAATAGCTGGCATAGTCTAAGAACGTAAAGTCACGAATGATCAATGAAAAGAGGAGAGTGGCTTGGCAGATTTAATTAATTACAGAACATTAAAATGTTTGTTTACAGAAGTGAATACTTACAAGGGGTCTGATGTAAATTAATTTGAAATGTTCTTCCCCCAGTCCCTGAAACATGTCGACAGCAGTTGAGGTAGTTTCATGGCAGGTAAGCGTATGTCTCATTGGATTTCCATCAATTGCTCAAAGGTGTGTTTGAAAACAAAGATGCATGGTGCACAAATTAGCCTGAATGGTAATATGATTGCATATTAAGAAATCTAATTAGTATTCAAGAGAATACAAAGAGAAGAGCTGAACAACATTGCTTTAATGCATCTGACAGAGATTTCATAAGCATGCTGCCCTTATGTTCTGTTCAGCACAAAATCACCATTTTTTAAAAAAAAAAACCTAAAATAAAAATAAGCCATTTCATCCATCCACACAAGGCATTTCCTGTTTTTAATTTTTAATTAATTTGCTAGCACATCTCATAAAATGTTTTTATAATAGTTATTAATATGAATATAATATGAATATACAGTTAATTAATATTGATATGAAAATATGAATATACAATATAAGTGAATATACAGTATGTTTCTATGTACAAAAGCCTATCTATAAAAATATTTTCAGTGTCTGCAACAAAATAACATCTTGTGTGTGTCTTGTGTGTGTTAATATGTGTTTGTATGAGAGAGAGAGAGAGAGAGAACGAGAGAGAGAGAGAGAGAGAGAGAGAGAGAGAGAGAGAGAGAGAGAGAGAGACTGTGGTCAACAGGTCTCCTGAGGTTCTCCTCCTGGACAATGATGTATTTAAGTCCTCTTAGAGGTCAGATGGACTTTATCCAGCACATCACCTGCAATCAATAGCGTTGGTAAACCAGGCTCAACCGAGTGGCTGTAAGAACTCCCCTTATAAACAAACTCACAGAGAGGCCGGCACGGCCCATTGCCCTGCTAAAACCGCAGCCAGGGTCCTTACACATACGGGCATATAATGTCACTATGAGAGAACACATTGAGGAGGAAAGTGTCAGAAAATAAGAAGTAAACTGACAGGTGTGTGAATGTGTGTATGAAGGCTAATGGGTCACTGCAGAGGGAAGAAAAGCAGAAAACACAGAAACTCATTGGAGTGTGGGACGAGTGTGTTATACAGGGCATGTGTAATTATTTTGCCACACTGTGTCATTATTAGTACTGCTCAGGATTCAGGATGCTCAGGACTCACTGCACAACACAGATGCAACATGCACACATAGCTATTAAATGTGTTTGACAAGATTTTGTAGCATTATATGCTTTTATGTGAACATCTCACTTAACATCTTAGAAAATGAAAATATCTTGAATATGGGCAAATTCAAATAATAGTTCTGATTATGAAAATATTTTAAACCAAATATATGATTATTAAACCTATTTCTAAACATTTTGTACTAATTGCAAACCTGATATAATCTTGTTCAGGTGGCAGATAGTTTTTCTAATGTTAAGCATTTATTTATAGAAAGATGGAAAGAGAATAAGAACATTTAAAACTTGCAATGAACAGGCTGATTTATTAGATATTTGATTTATTATAATCTCATAGAAATATTTTATATAATTGCTCATACTCAAGAAGATTTTCACTTGCTAACATGTAATACTGTAAGAATGAAGGCAAATCCTGTTTGACAGACATTGGCTAAACACTAAGTCAATGTGAAAAGTTTTTACTTTTATTTATTTATTTATTTATTTATTTATTAGATTTTTTTCATCCATGAATGATATTTACATATGTGAGAAAATGGGATGTGGATTATTATTTATCAGCATTAGCTAAAGGACATAATGGTGATCATAATGAAGAGCAGAATGTGTTGATTTTTATTTAACTCTTTTATTTGGCATCATGTAAGTTATTTTACATATATGTTATTAAGTAGTATCTCATAATTACATTTCAAGCAGACACATAAATTGACTAAAACAGTTATTGTGAAAAGCCAGAACATGGTTTGTTGACGAACTGACACATAAAATAGGAGCACAGGCTCAATCAAGGCCTTTCTACTTGGATTGAAAGGAACCCATGAGCCCAGGCAGCAAAGGCAGATGCTGTGGGGTGTGTAGCTACTGTAAGTGGCTTTTGAAGAATTGGCACAGTCATCTGGTGAACACCTCACATCTCTCACAAACAAATGAAGACCCAGCACTTCAAAGTGAGATTGATATCTCTGAACTTCATCCCGAATATTCTGAATATTGAGAGAGGTGCACTCCTCCCTTGGGATTGTAGTGGCGGCTTCTCCTCCCCTGCTCTGCCAAAGAGGGGAAAGAGATTGCCCCCGTAGATCTTTCATGTTCATCAATATTCACTCATTCATTGTGAACCATGGCAGCTGAAATTTGTCCAAGTATTGCTGGATGGATGGCCCAGGGATCCACTTTGTCGCAGTAAAGATGTCTGAAATTGAGTTGCAGAATTAAAATAGAACAATCCTCAATTTTTACAGACTCCAGACACTGCTATAAATTTTACTTAGTGACTGAAAACTTTTCCATTTGCACCGTGGGTCCTTGATGTACCCAGCTCTTTAATAGGTCATGGATAGATGTATCCGGTTTGTGCTGCTTTCAGGCCGAATGCGATATTTTTGTGGGTTTGGTAAATCTAGCACAGACCTAGCTTAGGTTGTTGTTTTCAAACTTAAGTTTTAAATGAGACTGGCTAAAAAGGTTTTTGTGAATCAGACACCCAGTTCCTAACATTTCCATTACCATTTGTAGTGTTGGGCAGGGCTACACTGAACTGATGCCCAGAGTTTCTCTCAAGTGAAAAGGCATTTTAATGTTTTAATACTTGCAGATGTTTTGATAAATTGTGTGGATTTTAGAATGAAAAGAATTGATACAGTAGGTATCCCTTATCTAGTGTATACTGTCAATAATATCAACCATGAGGAAATGCTTCAGTGACCTGGTCCTCCATGGGTCACAAAATAGGCAAATGGCTTTGACACGGAGGCAATGGGCCAACAAGGTTTGTCTCTTTGTCAATAAACCAGGTGACACCTCTATTGATGTCCTGTTTTTCAGCATTTGAACACTGAAGAAGATCATACACTTAGATGTTTTTGGACACCTGTCTATTAAAAATGTTATTAATAACTGACAATTGTCTTTAGTGTTCTGCAAAACATAACGCATTATAGACTAACCACTTTTATTATAGCTTATATTATAGTTTAACTTGAGGAAAACTATATCACATGTACACGCACTGGCCACTTTATTAGGAAGACCTGTATACTATCCAATCATGTGGCAGCAGCACAATGCATAAAATCATGCAAGTTTAAGTCAAGGCTTCAGTTGCTGTTCACATGATACATCAGAATGGGGAAAAAAAAAAAAATTTTTTTTTGACCATGGCATCATTGTTAGTGCAAGATGTACTGGTTTGAGTATTTCAGTATATCCTGGGATGTTTATGCACACTGGAATCTAGACTTGACAGAGAATTGTGCAAAAAACCAAAAACATCCAGAGAGTGGCAGTTCTGCAGGCAGAAATGCCTTGTTATTGAGAGAGGTCAGAGGAGAATGGCCAGACTAGTTTGAACTAACAGGAAGGCTACAGTAACTCAAATAACCACTCTTTACAACATATAACATGACATGTTATATGTTGTAACTTGCAGCAGATGGCCTACAACAGCAGAAGACTGCCTTGGGTTCCACTCCACTCCACTTGTTGTTGGCCAGCAACATGAATCAGAGGCTGCAGTGGGCACAGGCTCCCCAAAACTTGACAGTTGAAGATTAGAGAAACATTTCCTGGTCTGATTTCTGCTGCAACATATACAGTAGATGGTAGGGTCAGAAGTCGCCACCAACAGTAAGATTCCATGGATCCAACCTGCCTTGTGTCAATAGTTCAGTCAGGTGGTGGTGGTGTAATAGTGTGGAGAATGTTGTCTTGGCACACTCTGGGCCCCTTAATACTAACCAGGCATCATTTGAATGCCACAGCCTATCTGTGTATTGTTGCTGACCATGTGAATCCCTTTATGGCCACAATTTACCCATCTTATAATGCCTGCTTTCAGCATGATAATGTGTAATGATACCAAGCACGAATAATCTCAAAATGGATCCATGAACATGACAATGTGTTCAGTGTACTTCGGTTGCTACCCCAGTCACCGTATCTTAATCCCATGGAGCAAATTTGGTATGTGGTAGAAAGGGAGATTTACAACATGAATGTGATGCAATCACATTAACATGAATCAGAATCTAAAAGGAATGGTTCTAACACCTTGTTGAATCTATGCTACAAAGAACCGAGACTGTTCTGAGAGCGGGGGGTGGTTCTACCTAGTATTAGTATGGTGTTTCTAATAAATAGGTTGGTGTGTTGGGACAATATTTGGGACAATATAAAAAAAAAAATAATTGTACATAAGTACAAAAGTACATTAATACAAAAAATAATTAGCGGGACGTTTCCTAGGCTTTCAGAGATGCTCTCCTGTACCTTTTGCTGGACATAGCAGAGATTTGTGGAGCTGCTCAGAGATTTGTGGAGCAACTCCTCCCAGAGCAATTTGATTGGGCTAAGATTGGGTGACTTTCAATTACACACAGAACTGTCTCCTTGCTTTCCGGATATCGCAGTGATTTGAAATGTCTTTGGTTTCAATTAACTCAATGACTGAATCATAAAATCATTATATGATAATCAATAATTATATGAAAATTTGTATTCATTCATTCATTCATTCATTCATTCATTCATCTTCAGGAACTGCTTAACATCCTTGTCAGGGTCATGGTGGATCCAAAGAAATCCCTTGAATACTGGATGCAAGGTAGGAGAATTTCGGATGGTACTCCAATCCATTACAGGACACCACACAAACATTCACACACATTTAATTATTTCTTCAGCCTTAAGCAGAGAGCTCCTGTGATTAGTACAAAGCAAGCCACTACTGGTTAAATGGCATTATTGAGCACCTTAGAAAAATACTATTTACCGTTGCCACATGATTTTCCATATGCTTGCCTAGCAGGTGTTCCTCAGAGAAGATAAATCGTGACAGTCTTCCTTCTCAATGAGAACGAAGCCACTGGTGCTACTTTAGTCAAAGACAGTGTTCGGCATGTCTGGGATCTGAACCTGAATAAAACTCACCTCTCTACTGCACTTTGAATGATAGATAAATCCAGTCTTCCACTCTATCTACTCTATAATGATCTTCCCTCAGAGATAAATCAATAATTGCTAAGCTACAAAGACCATTTTGTCGTAAAATGGTAATTAGCATGGGTCTTGACCTCCCTCATGGCATCCCCCACTCACCCATCTGAGGACCAGGGCATGTCCAGAGTTGCCACTTAATGACGCTAACATTACACACTCGCTGAACATTGTCGAGCTTTTGTCTTCATTCACATCGAAATGAAGTTCTTGGGGCCCACGTTTATCAATCATGGTGGGGCTCCAGCTGTTCGCCAGTCTTTGGCCTGACTTCAACAGCCGTGCTTACAAATTGTCTCTGAATAGCATGGAGCACAACCCCCTCCTTTTTTTGTCATTCTCTGTTGACAAATGTTCCTCTGCTGCTTTTCCCAGACATGGCCGACCCTACCTTCTGCTCCTCACTATTCAGGCAGGATTTTGGGCCTCATGTTCATCTAGCGACAGAAGCATGATGAGCCACTATGGAATTGCTTCAGAGGATCTACTGGCTCGTTGAGGTGTTGTTAGATGATATCATGATATTGTAATTATTTAGTGTCAAAGTCCATATTTTACATTGAAAGAGTGGATTTGACGATATTTAAAAGGGGAAAAAATGCTTTCTGACATAGTTGCAAGGTTTAAACATACCACCAAATTGTACTTAAAAATGAATCTGGAGCACCAGTATCTGGTTCTCTTTTTCAGTGCATGTTCCAATCCTCCAGAGTAGTCCATAAAATAGTAAAAAACAAAACCAACATCTGTGAAGATATGGGCTTGCCCCAGAAGGATGAATGACGTACGGTTTCTCTTTCCTGCTGTTTTGAAAAGTGAAATAATTAAGATAGATGAACAGGCGAATTAGTTGTCTTCCAAGGTCAAGTGCTGATTGCCTTATTACTCTATTACCTCACTGTTGTGAAACTGTTACCACTGACACTTTTTCATGATATTTGGTTCATCCACAAAAGAAAGGGAGTGAGTGGGGGAGTAAGAGAGATACAAATTGATTGTTTGGCGGCCAAATCAGTCATAGTCATCTTCGGTGGATGGATTAATGGGTTTGATGGCTGTTGCAGGTTCAGGCATGGAGACGCGCTGAGAACAAGAAAAATTGTTTTGGGCCCCCGGGAGTTGAATCGATGTGAGTAGCGTGTCAGTGGCACAATGTTATTTTGTGGATGTGTGTATGTACTTTTGTGTGTTTGAATAAAAAAATCCTTAAACAGGGCTAATTAAAAGTTGTGGAGATCTGGCTGTAAGTGTTTAAATATAAATGTTTGGACTCATGTTTGAGAATCATTTCTAAACATTTAGTATAATAAATATAACAATAGTAGAATTATAGTATTAACATTGTAAATAACTATGGAAGTAATGATTAGCTATACCAAATCCACTACCTTAATATTGTGACTTAATTCAGATTCATTTTCCAGTCCTTCTTGAATAGGCCCTAAAAAGGTCAGCAGCTGTGGCAAAAAACAAAATCCATTTTCTGCAGCCAAATGTAAATAGGTCCAAATGCTGGATGTTCAATTCATCTCAATAATTCTGGAGAATGGGAAAGTAGGTGGAGCTGAAGGGAGCATCATGTCTTTATGCTAGTTGTTGCATAAAATTATGTTTTTATGGTTTGAAGTATTTACTACCACATATGAATGTGTTTAGTATTGAAATTGTGTTAATAATACCATAATGGAAAAAAAAAGGTTAAGGTTTTCTAAAATTCACAAGGGTAAATGAAAGATGTAGAAGCTACTCAGACATATCGTATATTTTCACAGATTAAATTATGAGAAAGCTACAAAAGTAGGCAATGGTGTCATAGAATTGCTTCTATTGAAGAACAAAATAGGGTTTGCTCCATGTGCTGAGACACAACACATGAACATTGCTCCCTGAATTATGACGGAGAGCCTTCCTACCTCAGTCTCGAACAAGTCCACCCACACTAAATCTGTATCAGTGGCCCACAACATTGTAGTGCAGCTAAATCTCCATTTTAGCTTGCACATTTTCCTTTCCATTCAAACAGGGCATGTGTGAAATTAATCAACTCCCCACTGTAATTCTAAATATTTGCCACGTGGGCTGATTGGGGTCAGTGGCTCAATCCCACATCAGGAGAATGCGCACTCTGCATCATGATTGATTACCGGAGTGGCTGCACATATTATTATGAAATGAATTTATTAGCTTTAAATCTACTAGTAATGTCCCACTGTTTTAGGTCCTTTATGCAATTTTCAGCAAGTCAGGCATGGGTGACAAGAGCGTGTGTAAAACACTTGGCTGTGAAGGCTTTACTGTGGAACACCCAGGCTTGCTTCATCTGGAGGAGCGGTCATGTAGGTGCCACAGTGGTAATAAAACAGGCCTGAACTACCGGAGTATTTCTGCTGCTGATTTGTATTTAGAATAAGCACTGAGGACTCTCACTGAACACCAGTCAAGGCTCATTTTCCCCCAGATAAACAGGCTGATTGAATGGAGATTAACTCAGCCCATTCTCACTTCTTCCTTTACATAAAGATTTTCAGTATTTATGGTGTAATCTGTATTGCCTGACAGTCATAAATCATAATTTCACAGAATGAAACTGCACCAATGTACCTGTCGACAATGAGGTCTTGTATTTATAGCTGTACTACCAGTATATTTTATAGTTATGATGATGTGAATTGCATCAGTTCATTACAATCAGTATTAACACCAGGCTTTGAATAGAATGAAAAGATTGCCAAGAGTCGGTCTATTTTAACCTGCATTTCTAATAGCTGTATGAGTGTGATAACTAAGCAAAGTACTTGGTGGTAATGAGTCATGTGACACCTCATGGGGTTTACCATAACTATTTGAGTAAATGGTCGCTCTCCACCAACAATTCCCTTTGATGACCCATTAGATATTATGGGGCAGCCTGCTGTGAGCGCCATAGTCATATTCCTACCAAATTTGTGTTTAATGCCCAAGAGACAAACAATAACTAGATTTTAAAAACTTCCATACATTAGCTTTCATTTGGAAGTTTCATAATACACTACAAAAACACTTTATTTGAATCATTAAAGGTTTGATATTTTCATCAAGTCATCATTATCCCATGGCTTGGGATATCTTTTTTTTTTCTTTTATACTCTACATATAATGCAAATAAATATTGCCATGAAAGAGCTGTGCATTATATTTACAGTTTGGCCTTAGGCACAAGAAATTACAGATGATAATTTTTTTATCTGTAATTTCATAACATTTCTTAAAGATTCTTAAGTACTAAAATATTAAAAGCCCCACTACAATACTGCTGCTAGTGCATTGGTATCAAGCATATATCTAGCTCAGTGTGCCACACATATTTATTTGCTAATAGTGTGCGGATATCCCTGCGTATCTCCTCATAAATCTTACTCGACTGCAAGAGCATGTACAGCTAATCTGAATCCCCTCTTTGTTTTGAGCTGCTCTGTTGTTCCATGTAAGGTTCAGCCACTGATGTCTGATCAACTTCCAAGGCTGCTGCTTGGCAGCTGGGGAATATATAAAGATAAATGGTATTATGTTAAATTCCACTTAATGACAAATTTTTAATTTTCTGAACATGGTCATTTTCTGGCTTGTGAATCAAGTGTAAGGAGCTAATTACATGAAGATCTGAGCAAAAATAACTCCTCATTTTCAAGGATAATGGAAGAGAAATGTTGTAGATTAATGGCACTATTTATCTTTTTTAAATTTCTATCTTTCTCTGGTGATAGCTGGGCTCCCCAAGGAAAATATTCATAAAATGAAATTGAAGTCGTAACTTAATAGGTTATTAAAATTTTTGAGTGCATATCACTTCTCCTTTCTCAGCGCTGTAAATTTAAATTGAAGTTTGTTGCGTTTGGAGTCACCAGTGGAGTTTTTTATGATGGCACAATAGAGGGGGAACATGCATCTTTGTCAGGAGGTATTTGCTATTCTAATTTTATGGCAGGCCAGATTATCAAAAAGGAATGTCACGGTGCGGGCTGCTGACAACACCTCAGCCTTCAGCCATGTGTTTCCATTAGAGGACCTAGCTGTCCAGGGGTTTGTTCGCCCTATTATTTTCCATTTTTGTCTTTTATCTTGATTTAAAGTGAAGCTCACTGCATATTCCTATGCTGTCATTTTCCTTTCTCTGCCAGAGCCTAAGATTGGACAGTGCTGAGCGCCTCAGCACGGAGACCTGCTCTCTCAGGGGGCAGTGTAGGGAGCGCTTCAAGGTGGAATAACTATCTTTAGCTGGGGTGTGTTTGGAAACACAGGACGAATAAGAGATGAGTGACCGAGGTGATGGAAATATAGAGAGACCATCATCATCGCCCCAGCTTTTTTTTTTTTTTTCCCAAGGTCAGGGAGCCAAATTTATTTATTTCCCTGAAAGTTATGATGAAATTTTACTGAGTACTTTGTGGTAATGATGAGGGAGATCAGTGATCATAAATTTGTCTTGCCATTTGGCCACCAATGATGAACCATTTATTATTTGGCCTTCAAGGACACAGCTTGGCATTTGAATGGCAGCAATATGTGATAAAATACACTTCATAATGTAGCCGTTATAAAAATGGAGGGAAAATCTGACTACCACTTTGCCCGTAGTTGGTTCTTTGTGAGGTTCAAGTTGGTGTAGGAAATCAGATGATTAGATAATTTATGATCGCTTAATCATATTAGGAATACACAGTATATATTTTTTTCTTCACAATTTATATTACTCATGGATTCTTCATCTAGCAGCCATGTCATTTGCATAAGACTGTGATGTCTTTTATTAATTGGCTATTTAAAATCTCATTGTAGTCCCAAGACAACATTAATGGTTTGGAGCCACACCCCTTCATTGCCTCATGCTCTCTCAGGGGCCCTTGTGGGGATTCTTCAGTGGGCAGTGTTTTTTAGTTCATTAATGGTCAATTACTTACAGCTTATGGGCCCCTCTGTGCCATCAGCATAAACAACCCTGAGGGACACAATCTGCCCCAGTATACTGTCCCAACAAATAATGCAAACATAAAGGCAATATAACATATGCTTTATAAGGTATAGAGGTCCAGTTAATGGGTTATTCCAAATTTACTAATATTTTGTATCCCCCTTTTTAGAAATTCAGCAATTAAATTTGCCATCTGAAATAGTGCCTTTCATTGTTCCCTCAAGGATATTTTCCTTTCTGGATCTCTACTTAGAGATGTTGCATGCTGAAAGCTTAAAGTAGAACATATTGGAATGCTCAGACAATCCTGACCTGTTTATGCACGAAGAGTTGATAGGCTGTCAGGCCCCCAGCGAGAGGGCCTGGAATGAGGCAAGCTATCCTTTAAACTGCCTGCCTGATATTTGTGGATAATAAAAGAAATAAATCAGACAATAGGCCTAAATATTCCATTTGTTATCCATATTCCTTATGGGCAAAAAAAGATACAGAAATGTAAAAACAGCAATTTTTTCCTGGCATGTCCTGGAATTGTAACACTGCCTGGGTTGTTTTCATGTCTAAAGACAAAGTGTATTCTGCTGCCTATGTGCTATAACTCTATTCAGCACTGTGAATAGCAAATTTGAATGCTACTAGACACAATTCCCTCTTGTCCTCTTTTGTCCATGTTACCCTCATAGCTCAGATGATTATTGCTTAGTTTTGTTCATTTGTGGATCTAAATGATTTTTTCCTTCTCTTTTCTTCACCTGCATCATGAGTAGACACAGATATGACTGTGGGGTCCAGCAGGGTTAGGATGTCCAGCTTTTGCAGCCTAATGCCCTTCATTTAGTATCTCTCTCCCCAGTGCTCCATGCCGCGTCTGTGTGAAAGATGCCTCCATCAGCAAAATGGTGGTGACAGTCTGAGGGGAATGAGCTCATGAAGTGATTACGAGAGCGGGTGGCAGTCATTCAGACCCCCGAGATGACAGCACATCCACGGAGAAAGTGCCCGACTGGCATTAATCCCAGAGAAAATCGCCAGCCTCCAGGAATGCATTGTGGGCCTGATAAAATGGTTGTTATAATATGCACTTAATCAGCAGGTCCTCTCCAAGTCTCCTGGTATTTCCAAACTGGAGGGAGTCTTTGTGAGGGACCTGAAACATCAAAGCCAAATGACAGAGTCTTATTATCTTTTAATGCAGAATATGGCATTATAGCTCTATATCTCATCAGCCCCACAGCTATCAAATCAGCTATCAGAGCATCTACAGACTCATTTCATTCACCTTCACATCTCCCCAATACACTGCAAATATTGAGGAAATCTATTTTAAAACCATTGTCCTAAAATTAACCACAGACTCACATACTTATATTGTTAATACTCGGTTCTCTCAGAAATACTATCAAGACACAGCTCTGGTCAGGGTCTGATTATGTTCACTCAACATGCTGTCAGAGAAGAACAAAGCAAATGCTTTTCACTCTGTCATTAAGCAGTTTAGAGGGGAAATATGGGCCTCACTGAGACCTGAGCAATCTGGAGTGGTTTTACCTTCACACTCAGCACTCTCACTTTCACTATAGAGATATACTGAGTCTTGAGTGTGTATACTGTGTGCTGAAAGTGGACAGTTGAAGACTGGAAAAAGACCAGGTGATTGTTGTTGTTTTTTCTCTAGTCTTCAACTGTCCAGTTTGGGCGTGCCTGTGCCTATGATAGCCCCAGATTCCTGGTCTTGTCTGACAGGAGTGGAACCCAATGTGGTCTCCTGCAGTTGTAGCTCATCCCACTCAAGATTTGATGTTTTGTGCAGGCTGATATGCTTTTCTGCTCACCACGGCTGTAATGAGTATTTATATCAATTATTATATCGTTCCTAGCAGCTTGAACCAATCTCACCATTTTCCTCTGACCTCCCTGGTCAACGAGGTGTTTCCACCCACAGAACTGTAACTCACGCAATGTTTTTTGTTTTTCGCAACATTCTGTGTTAACTCTAGAGATTGCTGTTTTTGAAAATCCCAGGAGATCAGCAGTTTATGAAAAACTCAAACCAGCCTTTCTGGTACCAACATCCATGCTATGATCAAAGTCACAGAGATCACACTTTTTCTTCATTCTGATGTTTGATGTAAACATTGTCTGAAGCTCTTTACCTGTATCTGCATGAGTTTTTGCATCATTGAGCTGCTGCCACATGATTGGCTGATATATTTTTTTTGAATATTCATGTGCCTGTTTTGTAATAAATTATATATTTATATAAGAAAATAGTCTGATTGTTATATTTTTTTAAAAAAAGAGCTTCTTGGTGCTACATAGTGATACTAGTATGACCCAGGAACTTGTGGTGCAGGTGAATCACTCTACTGATTATTGATGGTGGACTAGTATGATCTGATGGTGATGGGAGGCCGGGCAAACTCCAGGCGAGACCCCACACCACACCCTCGGGTCCCACAAATATCACACTTGTAATTTCACGCTTCTGATTATTATTGCACACTCTAGCTTTGAGCACAGCTTCTCCACCCATCCTCTTTCTCTTTCCCAGCTGAGCTACTATTTTAACAGGACAAGCCCACCTCCTACTCTCTCATACACACACATATACCCACTGACTTGCGAAAGTATATACGATCACTTATGGCACATACACACGCACACACACACCACACACACACACACACACACACACACACACACACACACACACACACACACACACACACACTTTAATTCTTATTTTTTAATGTCTTGCCTCTCTGGACCAGTCATGAGCTTTCTCATTCCTCCTTCTCTCATTTTCAGTTAATTCGCCGCCATCTGCCTCAGCATCTGTTTGAGGAGGCAGAAAAAAATGTCTGCCAGGATGGAAAAAGTCTTCCCTTTTTCTTTCTCTTGTTTACTCATGGAATTTCATCCTCATCTTCCTCTTCTTTCTTCTTCTTCTCTTCTTCTTCTTCTTATCTCTCTCCTCTGCTCTCTCTCTCTCTCTCTCTCTCTCTCTCTCTCTCTCTCTCTCTCTCCCATTTAAACACAGTATCCTCTTTAGCCTTTGTCTGAGTCTCTGCTCCACCCATTTTTTGCTCAGAATCTTTTTTGCATAATCTCCTCAAATGCTCTTTCTCTTGCCACTCAATCTGCAGTTTGTAAACCTGCAGCCTGCTTCCTCTCTTACTATAGCAAAGGAAGTTTTAGGTCCTTTCCATTTCCAAGCGGACAACAGCAAAAGATTTATTTAACACACTCCTCCCCAAACACACTCAAACCAGCCCCTTCCATAACTACCCTGTACTGGCTCCTGAATATCCTCTAGCTGTCATCCTTCTCCTTGTGCTCTTTGAGGCTTGCCAACAATAATGGTGGGCTGCTACAAAGCTGAGCCTAGGCCAGGTTTTTATTTATTTATTTAGTTATTATAAAGGTTTCATCGGTCCTTCTGTTAGAGGGTGGATGTGGCAGGAAGGCTGTGGCAGAGACGACACTGCCTTGGGGTGCGCCGTCCTCTGTTTAGGAGGTTTATTGTGCTCCGCTCTTTGACTGACACCAAGCCTATCATAATCTCCTCCCCACAGGGACTTGCACCATTTGTCTAGCAGACCTTACAAACTGTTCTGACCTCATGTCCTCTATTCCATGCTGTATTAGTATCATTTAATTAATTCTGACCTGCTTTTCATCTTTACTTACTCGCTTTCACAAGGCTCTCAGTAAAATGGTAAAGTGCTTCCAGTCACGTTTGCACCATCGAGGATCAACTTGCTCATTTAATTTCCCATTGTGATTAATATCACTTGCCAATCTGGAAATATTGATTTATAAGTGATATATATAATATGATTTATATATCATATTTCTGGTAAGGACAGAGACAGCATATATTATGGCTGAATATGAAAGTAATGTTTTAAAAAATAATAATTACACACTATTCAGTTTCTTTATAAAATATCATTACTTGATGTATCAAACAAGCAAAATGTCTTCTTCTTACAGTGACAGTGCCTATCCATTACTATATGATCCTTTTAGCTTGGCAGAATAACTCTTAGGGATGAGATGATTTTTGCCTAAGGTGGGTGTGTGCACATGTTATTCATTTTCCCATAATGCCTTGCTCTCTGTAGTTCTCCACAGGGAGCACTTGTGTGATAAGTACATTACATGCTAACTTTTTAGCAATAGCGCTGCATTTGACTCCTTTATGGTCCAGAGCCTAATGGCTACCCTAAGGCACTCCTTTTGGCAATCATGGCACAAATACGTGGAGGCTGACACAGTCATTTGCTCAAGTCTTCTCTCTGATTTTGCTTATTTTCCCTTGGAGATTATCAGTATAACAACAATTATTTCAAATGTCACTGATTTGTGCCCCTAGGTCATAGACAAATGTAAATTGCAAATCTATTAACACTTATAAATATTTAAATATTTACTTTTGTAGTCAGCAAAAGCAGTGTTAGGTATGCATAGGTTTTGCATAAGCAGCATTTCTGGCTTCAGTTATGTGATTAAGTTATTAGCCCGTGTGCACTGCTTCAAAAAGTAGAGGGGTATTTGTTCACAGGTATGACTACAAATAATAGTTTAGTGATACACACATGCAGTTCAAGTTATTTAATTTAAAGCAGATGGGTCATTATAAATATCACAACAGTAAATGTTCTGGACATCTGGAAAAAGCAACTATCCATAGCATAACATCATTTTACATCTTCCCTAACCAGTCCATACAGGATTTTGTGGAGGTTTTTTTTGCTATTGTTGCGGCCAAAAATGTTTGATTTTGCTGCTGCTTGATCCAGAATTTGTGATGCAACTTGCAGATTTTTTTGTGCTTTTTTTTTTTTTTCTTTTCAGAAAACTACTTGAATTGATGAAATTGTAATTGCACGAAATTGTTTTTCACGGTTTTTCACAGTGATGTTTGATGGCAAATGAGACCTTTTAGTTGTACTCACGTTCGATGAACATGAATCAAAGAGGGCTTTGGCTGAATGCATGTTGTGATGACGGAAAGTCTGCGTTCATTTTGAAAAAATAGCAAGCTCCTCCGAATATTGTAGCATTTGCTTGATTTTGTGTTCATTTCTGCGATCGCAAAATCGCAAAATCCCGGAGGGACTGCCTAACAGCTCCAATACAAGTTTTAATTTTATCTGAGTGTATGCCAGTCTCACAAGCACAATGGTGATTTTTAAGTCTTTCTGCATTCGTGATGATATGGGAAGTTTCCATGGAGATAGTGGGTTGCTATAGAGACTTTTTGTTTAATTTGCTTGTTGGCTATTGTTTAGCGTAGCTATGCCTTGAGGCTTGGAGGGGGTCTGACGGCATTGCACTGTAACAGAGAATGGCTCTACCTTAGCTACACTTTTATTTGTCCTCCATGGCATTCTCTCATCCTCATACACTGCCACAACAGAAGAAGATATTCATACATACATATACATGCTGAAAATGTGTTAGGAACTTAAATACAGCAGTAAACAATAAATATGACTGGTTAAGACCTATGAGTATATGAGCCTATGAGTTAACTAAACAGCTCAAAGCCTCTTTTCTCAAAAATCTCCTACTAGTCTCTAGTTTGTATGTGATGATTATTTATAATTTGTCACTTGCTTACTGTGGAACTCTGTAAAGCAATCTTGAGTTTGAGAATGACACTATATAAATTATACTTATTACCATTATTATCACCCTGCGACAGCACTAATGTCCACTTAGAATGGGATGATATAAAGATATTACTTACAATATCAATCTATTCCATCTGATTGCCCTTCAGGATGGCCACAAAATCCATCTAGGAAAAATAACACCACTTCCCTCTTTATATTACATGTATTTGCTACCTTTGCCCCGGTACCAATAAATTCAATCTAGTCTCTTGGATGTGGACCACTGACCACTAGGAACTGGTCAGAGGAAACTGACACAGCTCACTTCACCTCACCCCCAACCTTACACACACACACACACACACACACACACACACACACACACACACACACACACACACACACACACACACACACACACACACACACACACACACACACACACACACACATTTCTAATATTTCGAGATACTGGATTTTTGATTTCCATCAGCTGTAAACTGTGATCATAAAGATTAAAACAAAAGAAGGCTTTAAATATTTCACTTTATGTGGAATGAAACTAGAATATATGAAAGTAAACTTTTTTAATTAAATTTCGGAAGAAATGTACTTTCCACGATATTCTAATTTTTTGAGATGCACCTTTATACAGTAAATTACTAAGATTTACCATTAGCTAAAATCTGACCTGCTGCCTAGCCGGTTTATGTTAGGTGCTATAATCAGTGCTAGTCTAACCTGGCATTAGCAAAGAAATAAGGCAATCTTAGTTATTATAGCTAGTTAATGTTACAAAATTGGGTAAACTTACCTGAACATGCTTTTTCCAGATCAGATGGAGTTCATGCTTATAGGGAGCCAAAGAAGGCACCTCATTTTATATTATATGTGTCTTTGCTTACTCCAGCATATTGAAACATTTTACTGAGGTAGGGTCATTGGTGCCGTATAGCTATAGCATAACTACACTGTATAACATGAGAAAGTCACTGCAGCTGAAAATTGACATGATTCTTGATAGTTTTTCTACACTGATGAATTGGACTGGAAATGTAAATAAAATGCATGAGAGCCCATTCTATTAACCTACAGAATGCAAGCATTGCCTAAATACATTTTTATTTTAGATTTTGGTTATATTTTATATATATATATATATATATATATATATATATATATATATATATATATATATATATATATATATATATATATATATATATATATACCCCCAAATAATACTTAAGTATCTATCAAAATACAATTACTTGAGTATTTTCTACCCTTGATAATTGCTTCTTTCTTGTTTTCTATAGAAGTAAGCTTTGGCACATTGGCAGCACAGAAAGGTCTAGTTCTACCTGATCTCTGAGTGTTCACACTCTATGTTACTGTGACCCTTTTTGACAGAGTAAAAAAAAAAAAACACCACTTTTGTTTCTACAAGTCCAGCATAAATGATATTCTTAAGTGCTAAGCAGGTTCAGAAAGCTCAGTTCTCAGAAAGAGGCTCTAGGTGTACTGTTCTGTCTGATCACCAACAGGGCAACAGAATTTGTCTGCTAAGTGTTCTCTTCACAGACCATGTATAATGCCTTGGGGCTTACCACCAACTGGGCTTACACCTGTTTTTAAGCTAAGTCAGTAATAACTTTCTGTATGTAAATTTAAGACTGTTGTACCACCTGTGCATAGACTGAATTTTCACTATGGTCAGGCGAAAAAATGATGCCTAGTTGGTAGCAGATGTAAAGTCAATGTCTAGTTTTTATTTGGTAACCACTTTAAACATTAGCTAGTCAATCACAATACCCTGTCTTGTCTATTATATTTATATTTAGCTATCTTTCCTACAGAAGAGGGTAGTAAGTGGAGTGGAGTAATGCTCCTCTGAATCATGAATGATAATAGAACTATAAATATTAATACATACATTATATTGCCAAAAGTTTGTGGACACATGATCATCACACCCATATGTGGTTCTTGCCCAAACTGTTGGAAGCGCTCAATTGTATACAATATCTTTATATGCTGTAGTTTCACAATTTCCCTTCACTAGAATTAAGGGTTCCAAACATGTTCCAACATGACAGTGCGCCTGTGCACAAAAACAAGGTCAATGAAGACATGGTTTGCCAAGATTGCAGTGGAAGAACTCCAGCGTCCTGCACAGAGCCCTGACCTCAACCCCACTGAAAAATCTCGGGATGAACTGGAACACTGACTGAGCCCCATGCCTTCTAACTTAACATCTATGCCTGACCTCACTAATGTTCTTGTGGATTATGTTACAAATCCCCACAGCCATGCTCCAAAATTTAGTGGAAAGCCTTCCCAGAAGAGTGAAGGTTACTATAAAACAAACTAAATCTGGAATGGCATGTCTAAAAAGCAAACAGTAGTTGTGATGGTCAGATGTCCACAAACATTTGGCCATATAATGTATTTAGCAGTTAAGTCTGTCTTTGTTAAGACATGTTGGTGAACTTGGTCCCTGATCATCAACTACCTTTTAAAAACAATTATACCAAAAATCCTAAATTTTACTCATGCCCAAAAGTCTGTGGCTTAGGAAAAGTTAGGTGACATCAATGGATAGATAGTACACCTGTAGCTCAATTTTGCTACAGCTTTGTGCTCAGTGTGCTATCATGCTCTTGTGCGAGCTCCCCACAATATTTCCTGATAAGTGCATTTTTTTTCACTACTACACACTGTTGGCCCAGCACAGCATCTAGTGGAGTACCCCCATTGTTGCATATAGTGGCATGAGGTGTAACATTGCATTCATAATCAAGGTATAGTCATAGTGTCCGGTATATTAGAATTGGGTATATATTCTGCCAACATACAACTAGGTTCAGATTCAGAGCACACTTGGCACTTAGTGCCCCATGCTTACTCAAGCACTAGATCTAAAGCACTCACCACAACTTTTTTTCTTTGAAGTCAGCTGCATTCCGGTCGGTATTAAATCTCAAATTGAAACACATCTCACTAAGACAGCCGTCTCTCCTTAAAGTATCCATGAAATGGCTTTAGAGCTATGATTTGATTCCATGTGTTTACAAATTAGCTTATGAGACAGAAAGTACGGGTGACGACATTTTGAAGTGTCGAATTTACACTACAGCCAGTAGCATTCAAGATACACCACACTCACACTAAAATCCTCCAAATGTGGAGGATTTCTCAGTGCTACATCAGAAAATTTTATCCATTTTCTTGGAACTGATGAACTATAACATTTAAACAATAAAATCTTCAAAACTACTGTTTTCTTCTTCTTCTTCTTCTAATATTATCATATTGGTGGCCAACACTAATTGGCAGTTACAAAAGTCACTGAACCACCACTTTTGATTTCAGGGGCATTTTAATGCTACCTAGCTTGACAGGTGCAGAGCATTTTATCCAGTATAATCTATATATCTAAAAGATATATATCTAAAAGAAAGCTTCTAAAGATTTTGGAGATAATCCATTAAGGCCAAGCGGTTCAAGCCTTATGGTTCTCTAATTTCTATCATTTCTTTTTGCATTTTGCAATTTCCTACTGGTATATGCAATAATTAGCTTGCTACCACCCTTGAGATGCTTCCTGACAAGCACTTAATCCCTAGCTGTTTGCGTCTGTCTCAAAGATTAAAGGAAGACAGAAGTCTGCATAACCTAAAATAAGAGAAGAGGTAAGTCATTTATTCAACTAAAATAAAATGCATGAATGCACAGTTAACTACAATGAAGCAAATTAGAAGTTTTTCCAAAATAACGCCCTGGAGGCACAGATTCCTTAGGACGTAAAATATGCCAACAATCTTCAAGAAGCCAACAGAAACCATAGAAGGAGTGAAAGTTTTGACTGTAACAAGTCCTCACTGTCCTGGGAACTTTCCACTAATTTTCTGTTCCAGGGTTGCTTTTTGCCTACTTGCAGCTTTGCACTGTTTTAGCCATAGTAGATTGAGTTCCTTGATGATAAGGGTTAGGTAACAGGCTTAGCCTGCTCTGCTATCATATGTGGTCAGAGTTAAGGCTCTTGACGGTTAAGGCTCTGGGTTACTGATCAGAAGGTCGGAGATTCAAGCCTCAGCACTGCCAAGCTGCCACTGTTGGGCAAGGCCCTTAGCCCTCTCTGCTCCAGGGGTGCTGTATCATGGCTGACCCTACACACTGACCCCAGCTTCCACACATGTTGGGGTATGCAAGGAAAAGAATTTCAATGTGAATATGTATATGTGATCAATAAAGACTCATTATCATTTGAAAAAACATCCTCTTAGGTTACAGAACATTTTTCTGGCATGACAGTGGAAGAACAATTCGCTTTCTGCTACATCTCCACATACTACACTGCTATTCCTGACCACTTTAGCACAGGGCCTTTGGTCCTCCAGGGGCTGGGTAATGGTTTCATCAATTTGATGAAAGTGGACTGTGGTTTACCACTAACCAACCTACAAAGCTATGTCTTAAGGCTTACATTTCCATCCCCCTCTACAAAACTCATCTCGGGTGGCAACCTTTTCATTTTCAAGGGTGTCTGCTTTAGCATGAGCTCAGTATCTGTGATAGCAACACAAGTAGACACAAAAATGTTCACTGTTCGATTGCTCATGACCACAGAGACCATAGAAACAAAGCAACTGAAACTACATGTAAGTAGTTCAGTTAGATATTTCTCTAAAATCTGTCTGAATTACTTGCACGTAGGCTATTAATTAATGCTATTGTAGGTAGAAGTATGATGAATGTATACAGGCCTATGTGAAACATGAGCATCACAGTCATTAGTTATTCAACTTGGTTCCAGTACAAACATGCAAAAAAGTAAATTACTTGAATGATTATTATCTTCGCTGCACTGGGAATTGTTAATGAAGTCCAGATGGTAAGTAAAATAAAATAAGGGAAAAAGTGAAACATGGCACAGTAGCACTGTATCAGAAATACTAGCTGGATGTAGAGGTAATACTTTATTAAAGCAGAATTCTTTTTAAATCCAACTTTTACAGATTACATGATTACCTAATAATATTACAGACACATCGAGAAGAAAGAAAAATATATTGGCCTAATAGGCACTGGGATACCTCAGCATTTGACAAGATATGTGCAGTGTGTATGTTTTAACTAAGCTCAACTAAGGATGAGCATAGAGCTTGGTGGCTTGTAAGCTCTGCTAAATAAAGTTGTTAATTAAGCTGTTGGAAAAGAAAATAGCAACAACACACACAGCCCTAAAGGACCTTGTCTATGTCATTCAGTATGCAGGTCACAAGACCAAGCAATGTTTTGGCTGAACACCCACAACAATAGCCATGGTGACACTGATCAGTAGAGTTTGAGTTGTCAGAATTAAGGGGTGAAAAGGTTAAATATAAGGTAATCCTGTTTGAATGTTTGACATTATTGCTATTCCAGATCATCTCACCACTCAAGACACCTATGGCACTGGTGAGAAAAAGCTTTTGTCCACAGGTATATTCTGTATTTAAGAAGACTTTAATATGTACTTTCTGGAAATTTCTGCATGAACACCTTTATTAATCTACTAACAATACCAAGTCTGACTGCCACAAGATGTTTAGGGTTTAACTCTGCAAACTGCCAGACATTTATGGAGCATCTAACAGTTGAGTGACAGACTAAGATATGCTTTTTTAATTTCACTGAGAATGCCGTAAAATAACTAGCATGGTAATTAGAAAGCTTTTGTGTTGTAAATGAAAAATTCAGTGACTCCTGTGACAGTGATGTATTCTACATTGATCATCCTCCGTAGTCTTGACTTGCTAATTAATCAACTTTACTTATGCAGTAAAAATCCTAATGAACAAATTGCTTCAGCAGTCAAGGCAAACTCAATCACACAAACATTCAGAATAGTTTTAAATATGTACATATTTTTACATGGGAATATCAAACTACATATAAATTTACAACATTTAAGGTAACTGATTTTGTGACATGTGACATGGAGATGTTGAATAGCAGCGATTAAATCATTTTTGTAAGAGCAAAAAAGAAGTACATCTAAAGAACAGCAAATCTACTCTGTTTTTTTCTATATTCTCTCTAATATACTGTCTTTAAAGTTTCCTTAAAAAAGCAAGAATTCTACTGCAAATAATCCTAATTTCAAAATATTACTTATTTTTCATCATATTAATTCCTTTTTCTGTCCTTTTCAAAACCAGCATATCAGACATTTCTATCTACCATTCTCTCTATTATCTGATCAATAATGTTTGTGCCCTCATGGTATATCCCTGATATAGAACATGGTCCTTCAAACCAGGCTCTTATGGTATGCAAAATCCTTCAATCTAGACTCAGAACTATCTGGGTTGTATTTTTTTTTTTTTTTTTTTTTAATTTACCACTATCTTTTGCCAAATAGCTGTAAGGAGAAACCCAGACATGTCTGCTCAAGTATGTAACACATGAGGGTCAGATAAAGTTGGATGTATTGGCAAAGAGTGTCCATTTCTATTTTCCTAATAAATCAGGCAATATATAGATTAACCTTAACCTTTCAACAAGGTTTTTACTGGGAAATATAAAACACAGGTAAACTAAGGAACCTGGAATCCCTTGAGACATGCAAGATTTTGATAGAGTTTAGGAAGGTGATAGGATAGGGATAGGAAGGTGATAATCTTCATGGTTTTGGACAGGGTAGATATCGGGCAGGAGCTGAGAAAAGAGTCATGATGCTTGTGTCCTCTGCATCACCGTTGCCATTTTCTGTGATGTTAAGATGCACTATGTTTGCTAAATTAATTTATAATAACTTTACTAAATTAATAAAAAAACAACAACTATTTTTACATATTTTTTTTTAATTCTGTATATATACTATACATTTTGGGAACTGCTGAGTCTCAATCTTAAGGCTGCATTTTGTATAGGACTTCTCAGTAAGTTAGTAATCTGATTGAGTTACACTTTCTCACAATTAGTTATCATGAACAGTAAGTGAATGGGCAGGCGGACAGTGAAGCTGTGACCTGTTGAGGATGGGTAGTACCACATTTGTCACTGTTACAGCCCATGGCTAATTACTAATTAACAATAAGTAATGACTACACATCATTTATGTTTAATTCAAAGCAATCCTTGATTTGTACAAAGGTGTATTTGGATGGTAGATGTTCAATCAAATAATGCATCACTATATACAATCCAGCATTCAGTTACATTAATCTCGCTAAGCCAAGATCAGAAGGAACAATTGGGAGGAAGAGTGGGAGGAAGGTGTGCAATCTTTGCATTGGACAGCCCACTGTATTTTATACAGTCTTTTTTTGCACTCATTTGCATTTTTATGTGAGGTTTCTTACAGGGGCTCGATTATTGTCATGAATAGATTAAGGAAACTATCAATCACATCTCTTGTCGGACACAATGAATCAGTCACCACACCTGTCCTTAAAGCTGGGGTTGTGAGCATGAATCTCTCTGTACAGAAAGAAGAAAGATCATTGTGTCACTGCCTTGCCCAATGTTTTCCAAGGTGAGGCATTTGGGTAAACTTTTCTTGACTGTTTGAATTCTCAGTATTTGACAAATGAATTAATATGGATCTGAAGTGCCTGAATTAAAAGTAAAATGCTATTATATATCTGGATTTACAGGCTCAGACAACGATGTGCTGTCTGAAAATTTAATCACATGCATGAGAAAAAAAAATTATCTTTTTTTTTTTTAAATATATATATCAGCTTATATGGACTGTATAGCCATATACAGTATACTGTAATTCCTTCATAAACGTCAAAATAAAACTGCCCTAAGTAATGTTTGATTACTCTGAAAATTGCGCAGGCCTAATGGCTTAATAGCTCTTTTATATAATACCTGCTCTAGGAAACAGTTGGGACTGTTGTTTTTAAGCATGGTGTTGTACTACATGAATAAACTCTCAGTTGAATAAGAACAGGACAAAGTGCATTACATCTCTTGGGAGAGATAGCTTAAAACTTCTGGCTAATGATAACAAATGACAGCTAATGAGTTGTCCAAACATAACAAATGGAAAGAATTAAAGGCTCAGAAGCATCACTGTTTCATTAAAATTCAATAAGGAGAGGAAAGATTGGTTTTATGGACGAGTGAGGATTTATATTGTGCAGGTTTTGTTGGAAATTGGAAATTCATAAACAAGGTCAAATAATTCTTTTTGATCACCAGTGAGCAGGAAAAGAAATGCCTAATTGTATTGCACAGTTCATGTATGATTTTGTATATACTGTACCATATAATGTTGTGGGGTGAGTGTTTTTTTTTCTGCCTTTAGTCTGCTGAAGTGTTTCTTTTTCAGAGGAAACTTTATTATTTATTTATTTTTACCTATTAACTCTTTAACGTGGCACTGAGCACCCTATCATTCATCTTTTTGACTGTACTCCTTTGAGTAGCAGTTTTCTTAACAATAATCAATATCGAACTCGCCAGTAGCCAACGTATTCAGGAAAACTGGGCTGGGTGGCATGAGGTGAAATGGGGGAATTCTTCCACTGAATTGACCTTGTCAGTGTAACAGTGCTGTTGAATTTGGCCCTGAGCATTCAAACACACTCTCAATCACCCCTGTAAGCCACTGGGCCACACATGGCTACAGTATTAGCCCTTTCCTATGATCTCAATTTGTATGTTGTCCCAGGTTTCGAGACCTGACATTGTAAAATGAATTATGGGTTGAACTCTTTTCTGAGTATATCTCTTTTCTGGTGGAGGTGGAACTTTGTGAGTGGTGTAAAATAAAAGACAATCAAGTTGTTTTTAGGTTTTCACCATTCTAACTGTCCACTTTAACATGATATTTATGCTGTTTACATTAAATTAATTGCTAAAGATGAATTAAATGAGCTTACTATTTTTATGCATAATCAAATAAAAAACTTTTAATTGTATAATTTTTTCTGATATGCAAATTTTGGAGCTTTTGAATAATTTATCTGGACTTGTGCCTAGCATAGAACTTAATTCAATTTGCCTAATTTGTTATACTTGCATTCACTGAATTTGCATTGAATCATTTTTTATGTTACTGAACTAAGAATATTTGTCACTGCAATTGTATAAACCACTCATTCTTGACAGGAACACAGTGAGTTTACTTTCTGATGCATTGCTTTTATTAATGAGCATTTAAAACGGATATGAAATGAGCATACATATCAACAAAAAGAAATAGAAACTGTGTGTACCCCATTTAGTTTTATTCTCACTATGTTGTTATGTTTATACTGATTACTGAAAAAGAAATTTGCTACTAATTAGATGCCCCAGCAGTCCTCCATACTCCACGCCAGACTTGCGAGAGTGAATGCACTCAACCAGAGCAGTGATGTGGGTGAAATTAACATCGGGGTGCCATTTGTGTCCCACTAATATTATATTTACCAATATGTATGTAAAGAACATGTAAAAGGTAAAATTTGGAATATTTCAAAAGTCATACAGTATGCACGGGTGGAAAATGCTTGAATAATTATACTTTGATGCTATAAGTTTTATTTATTTATTATTGTTCTCTTACTTGGGCATTATTGAAATTGAATACTTTTACTCTTGTTTAAAATAAAAAAAAATTACTCCATAAATTTTTATTTTAAACCTGCAAAGTACTCATTACAAGCTCAGAGGTCTTTTCTTCTCTCATCTATCCAATGACTGTATGATATAAATCAGTAGCATTAGTTCTCATACATTGCATTTTCATTTCAGTTTAAAACATCCAATGAATTTCATCAATGTAAAAAAAAATGAAATAAAATAAAATAAAAGGTTGTCATCTGCAGTAATCTTCTCATGGTACACAATGTAGGTAATGCTATAGCTATCTTTGTGTGTCTGAAGATGAATAAAACACTAGACTGTATTATCAAACTTGAGGATGAGCACCCCTGGCCCTACCTCAGTAAAATGTTTAAATATGCTGAGTTAAGCAAGGACTCATGCAAAATGCAGTGTCACCTCTGGCATGGACTCCATCTAATTTGGAAAAGCATGTTGAGAAAAGTTTAGCTAATTTGCTAACATTTAGTGCCTATATTAGATTAGCATCAATTCCAGTATACTGACATAAATTGGCTAGGCAGCAAGTCAAATTCTGGCTAACGGTAGCTTTTGGATATTTGCAGTATATGTTATTTCTGACTAATTCATTACCAAACTACATGCATATAATCAGTAAACTTTAAAAATGGTGTTTTCAGGCAAAACTGCATGGTTGCCTATAACAGTTTTAGATAAGTGATAAAAGCTAAACACAATATTACTTAATTACATAAAATAAAACTAAGATTTTGACACCTTATCCATACTTTCACTTAAGTGTAATTTCTGAGTACTTTTTCCACTCTGGTCAAATAATCAATAGGAAGTTGCATCATCTGAATTTCATAAAAAGAAACCTGTGAGGAAGAAAAGTAAGTTCTCTCATTTCTCCTCCTTTATTTTCAATCATATTGAATGACAAGATCACATTAACAGTAAAACTCTGTTATTCTCTTACCCAATTTATAGACTGAACATAAATTATTAATTAAAAAATATAAGTAAATCATTTGAATGTCCCTAATGTCCTCATGATATAAGCATTCTTGTCATCCACATTTTGTGTATTTGCTAATTTTATGCTAGAAATCCCAATCATGTGATGTTCAAACCTGCTGCTTTTTTGAAGAGCAAAATGCAGTCATTGTTAGCAAATATAAAAATGTTTTTTGCATGATTTTCTGAATGGGTAAATGCACATTTTCTTTGATTTAGTGTTGAAAATGGTTAAAGAGGCTTCATTGTGAGAGCTGATCCATAGTGCACTGTGTGATGGGTACTGCACTGGCAAGCTTTAAATATCAATCTATGGTCTACTATATTGAAGTATGATTATTCAGTGCACAGTAGTTGCATAAACCCAGTGTGCTCAGTTGGAGGTTTTACATAAAATTTGCCACATGGAAAATATTCTAAGGCTATAATGAAAAGCGACATGCAGTATCACTATATTTGGCATATTAGTGTGTATATGAAAAAGTAAAACACAGAGACAAGATATCAGCAGTCACTAAATCATCCTGTAATCAGCTCTCTATGCAGATTCATCCATGCATGTTGAGAGTGAGGGTCTCAGTGCATCCTGCCTGTGATTGTAGACATTGCCTCCAATGCCAGCACCCCCTCATCCGACCCCATCTGTAGCCCATCTCCCTCTGTATTATCTGGAACCTATAAAACTCCTGAGCAGCACAAAAGAGTTAATGATTCCTTTTGTTTTGTGGCAGGGGGTAAAAGAGGAGGGGGTTGGAGCATGGGCAAATGACAACAACAGATCCATCAAACTTAGTGGCGCTGGGCACATCAGCACTTTCTCTCCACCGCTGAAGTGCACATATTGTGCGCTGGCCCCCTAGGAGCGGCAGGCGGGCCAGGGGGACAGGGCGGCCCCTCGGTGGCCAGCCAGGACTTGATAAATGACTGGAGCAAACTTGCTTGTCACTAGGCGGGGAGGAGCCCCCCCTGCAGTGAACTACATCACTCTAACAGCATTATTCTTTTCATGCTGCTTGTCGATAAAGGGCCACCGTGATTGGCGTGGCGACGTGGGCAGGTTAATTGGAAGGCTGAACTGTGAAACGGCACGGGAAGCGCAAATATTGTCCCTTCACCATAACATATGAAGACTGTGTATCTATGTATCGATTACACGCTGGGCTCGCGGCTCCAACGTGTGTCCGGAGATAGCTAGGGATGGGTGATAGATTGCAAGGGAGAATGAGCGGAGATATATACATCTTGAGATTAAATGGTTGACATGACAGGCTGTTGCCAGAACATAGCTTTTCTCAGTGGGTTTTTCATTTGCGTTTAGTTGTGTGCTCTGGTAACTAGAACAAATGCAACATAAAAGTGTGTTCAAGCATTTTAAAGGTAGTTGATAATATGTAGAGCGTGTTGTGATCTGCCTTTGATAAAAAAATTCATTAGCTGTATTTTGCATTGACACTGTTAAAGAGGCAAATGTTTTATGTCTCAGACTCTTGCTTCTAAACACTCTCTGTGGGCAGATCCTTCGCTTCAGCAGTCCTTTTGATCAGAAGTCCATGCCTAACATCAGATGGGGGATACCCGATACCAGACAGAAGAGGTAACATAACACAGTGTCCTCCCCTAGAACTTTTGCTCTTCGTCTTGTGTGTCTGGCCACCCTGCTCCCTGATGTTATCAGTAAGAGAGAAAGACTGGTACCCAGTGGCTCAAAACTGAGGAAAAGGAAACAGGATTTTTATTTAGCTTGATAGGGGTCATGTATTTATTTGATGAATAATTTCTGTGTCTTGTGTCTGTGTGTGTATGTGTGTGTGTGTGTGTCTGTCTGTGTTCCTGTTTGTGCATGTATGTATGTATGTGCAAATGCTTGCCCATGCATGCATATGTCTTGTTAATCAGATGTGATTTGCATTGGGCTTATTACATGTCCCTCCTAAACTTGTCTGCTTGTAAGCTCATTCCACATAAATGAAGCATTAAGTGGTCAAAGTGCACACTTCTCAGCAGAGGCTTTATCTAATTACTGTCCCATCATTCCAGGTGGCACTGTGATTCATTGTTTAAGTGTCAAGATTTTCATTAGTTTAATTCCATTGCCCAGAAATTTTGCCTATCAATTTAGAAATTAATTGCAAACACGAAGTGACATTTTACAAGAAATGTTTAGCATAGCATAAATCATTGCCTTAGTAAATTTGATGCCAGGCAATTGGGTGCATATCCTTGACTTCAGTTTTAGTCAGTGGTGAATAAAAAGAGCCACTCACTTCAGTTTTAGTGCTTAGCTCAGTTACAGTGGTATAATCTTAACTTACACTGTATACTGAACACTTGGAGGTTATTAAGATATTACAATTTAACCACTTTTAGTAATTAAATAACATAAAAACAAAAACAAATACCTAAATCTTTGTATTTAAGGGCTTATTATGAAAGTCACTGATGACTCTACTGGGACTTGAAATTAGTGTATTATAGGCAATAGCACATGTTTGGTTAACCAGTTAGCCTAGGTTTATCTTACAGTCAATAATAGACAGTTAGTATCAACTGTGAGACAAATATATATTATGTGCACTTGTAAATAGTTTTATAACCCCTATTTATAATTAAGAGATTTATAAGAGATTTATAATCTCTTAGACTATTTAACTTGAACCCTTTTCTTGATGTTGAACCAAAAATGGCAATAGGGAGTATTGGCATTGTACAATATGCTCAGATTATTTTCTGTCACATAAAATGATAAATGTTTAATTAGTATAGTATTAGTTTTGGCTCTATACATGATGCCAGCTCAAGAGTAAAGCAATGCAAAATCCATATGGCATAAGTATTCAGCAACTGTGAAAGTAAACTCCGGAAACAAAGACAAAAAAAATGTTGCATATATAGCCCACGCTTAGCATTTTTGTGACTTTGACATAAAACTTTGTGACTTTATTCACTGAATTTTGTTTGCCATATTACATAGTCATCAGCATGACCAAAATTAGAACATCTTGCAGTAGCCTTCCGATCCATGTGTCCGCTCAGTCCCCCACAGTCTGTCTCCACATAGCCCTTTGTATGGGCAGAAAGTCTCAGCGGGTAGTGATATGGCCGATATGGTCGTTGCTGCCTGGGCCTCCTGGGGCTGTATGAGTTTGCCTCCTGCATGCTCTCGGGGTGGATGAGACATAGAGGCTCTCTCGTTGCACAGCACTGTGGACCAGATTGCTACATTGGGCCAGTCTGGAGGTGGGCAATGGCACTCCAATTCATCTCCCGCTGTAGCCTACCGAAGAGAGCACCCGGTGCCCGCTCCTCATCTGTGAGAGCACTCAGGAAGATGGATTGGTTGGCCGGACCACCAGAGGAGGCAAAGCATGTGGCTAAGAGACTGTGCAGCACGTGGCTGCTCTCATATGCAAGTTTGATAAAAGACATTTTCAGCTGCAGTCTGGGAAACTTCTTCTGAATCATATGTCTGAATCCCAGAGTGCCATAGAACTTGGAAGTGCTGGAAGAATGAAAAGGACGCATGAACAGTTATGTGCTGTCCTATTCTTATCGTATAATGCTGTCTGGAGAGGCAATA